>NW_027477805.1:0-55463 GCF_051020955.1 Megalopta genalis | reverse complement strand
ATTTAGCTTCAATATCATGCGATATACACGATTTCGCTTCAAATTCGTGCGAAATAGCGGTTTTAAACAAACGATTTAGCTTCAAATTCATGTGATATGAACAATTTAGCTTCAGATTAATGCGAAATACACGAATTAGCTTTAAATCAACGCGAAACATACGATTTATCAGAAATATCATGCGATATACACGATTTCGCTTCAAATTCGTGAGAAATAGCGATTTTAAACAAACGATTTAGCTTCAAATTCATGCGAAATGAACAATTTAGCTTCAGGTTCATGCGAAATACACGAATTAGATTTAAATCAACCCGAAACATACGATTTAGCTTCAATATCATGCGATATACACGATTTCGCTTCAAATTCGTGCGAAATAGCGGTTTTAAACAAACGATTTAGCTTCAAATTCATGTGATATGAACAATTTAGCTTCAGATTAATGCGAAATACACGAATTAGCTTTAAATCAACGCGAAACATACGATTTAACTTCAATATCAAGCGATATACACGATTTCGCTTCAAATTCTTGCGAAATAGCGATTTTAAACAAACGATTTAGCTTCAAATTCATGCGAAATGAACAATTTAGCTTCAGATTCATGCGAAATACACGAATTAGCTTTAGATAAACGCGAAACATACGATTTAGCAGAAATATCATGCGATATACACGATTTCGCTTCAAATTCGTGAGAAATAGCGATTTTAAACAAACGATTCAGCTTCAAATTCATGTGATATGAACTATTTAACTTCAGATTCATGCGAAATACACGAATTAGCTCTAAATCAACGCGAAACGTACGATTTAGCAGAAATATCATGCGATATACACGATTTCGCTTCAAATTCTTGCGAAATAGCGATTTTAAACAAACGATTTAGCTTCAAATTCATGTGATATGAACTATTTAACTTCAGATTCATGCGAAATACGCGAATTAGCTTTAAATCAACGCGAAACATACGATTTAACTTCAATATCACGCGATATACACGATTTCGCTTCAAATTCGTGAGAAATAGCGATTTTAAACAAACGATTTAGCTTCAAATTCATGCGAAATGAATAATTTAGCTTCAGATTCATGCGAAATACACGACTTAGCTTTAAATCAACGCGAAACATACGATTTAGCTTCAATATCATGCGATATACACGATTTCGCTTCAAATTCGTGCGAAATAGCGATTTTAAACAAACGATTTAGGTTCAAATTCATGTGATATTAACAATTTAGCTTCAGATTAATGCGAAATACACGAATTAGCTTTAAATCAACGCGAAACATACGATTTAGCTTCTATATCATGCGATATACACGATTTCGCTTCAAATTCGTGCGAAATAGCGATTTTAAACAAACGATTTAGCTTCAAATTCATGCGAAATGAACAATTTAGCTTCAGATTCATGCGAAATGCACGAATTAGCTTTAAATCAACGCGAAACATACGATTTAGCTTCAAGATCATGCGATATACACGATTTCGCTTCAAATTCGAGCGAAATAGCGATTTTAAACAAACGATTTAGCTGCAAATTCATGTGATATGAATTATTTAACTTCAGAATCATGCGAAATACACGAATTAGCTTTAAATCAACGCGAAACATACGATTTAGCAGAAATATCATGCGATATACACGATTTCGCTTCAAATTCGTGCGAAATAGCGGTTTTAAACAAACGATTTAGCTTCAAATTCATGTGATATGAACAATTTAGCTTCAGATTAATGCGAAATACACGAATTAGCTTTAAATCAACGCGAAACATACGATTTAGCAGAAATATCATGCGATATACACGATTTCGCTTCAAATTCGTGAGAAATAGCGATTTTAAATAAACGATTTAGCTTCAAATTCATGCGAAATGAACAATTTAGCTTCAGGTTCATGCGAAATACACGAATTAGATTTAAATCAACCCGAAACATACGATTTAGCTTCAATATCATGCGATATACAAGATTTCGCTTCAAATTCGAGCGAAATAGCGGTTTTAAACAATCGATTTAGCTTCAAATTCATGTGATATGAACTATTTAACTTCAGATTCATGCGAAATACACGAATTAGCTCTAAATCAAAGCGAAACATACGATTTAGCAGAAATATCATGCGATATACACGATTTCGCTTCAAATTCTTGCGAAATAGCGATTTTAAACAAACGATTTAGCTTCAAATTCATTTGATATGAACTATTTAACTTCAGATTCATGCGAAATACACGAATTAGCTTTAAATCAACGCGAAACATACGATTTAACTTCAATATCACGCGATATACACGATTTCGCTTCAAATTCGTGAGAAATAGCGATTTTAAACAAACGATTTAGCTTCAAATTCATGCGAAATGAATAATTTAGCTTCAGATTCATGCGAAATACGCGAATTAGCTTTAAATCAACGAGAAACATACGATTTAGCTTCAATATCATGCGATATACACGATTTGGCTTCAAATTCGTGCGAAATAGCGATTTTAAACAAACGATTTAGCTTCAAATTCATGTGATATTAACAATTTAGCTTCAGATCAATGCGAAATACACGAATTAGCTTTAAATCAACGCGAAACATACGATTTAGCAGAAATATCATGCGATATACACGATCTCGCTTCAAATTCTTGCGAAAAAGCGATTTTAAACAAATGATTTAGCTTCAAATTCATGCGAAATGAACAATTTTGCTTCAGATTCATGCGAAATACACGAATTAGCTTTAAATCAATGCGAAACATACGATTTATCGTCAATATCATGCGAAACACACGATTTCGCTTCAAATTCGTGCGAAATAGCGATTTTAAACAAACGATTTAGCTTCAAATTCATGTGATATGAACAATTTAGCTTCAGATTAATGCGAAATACACGAATTAGCTCTAAATCAACGCGAAACATACGTTTTAGCAGAAATATCATGCGATATACACGATTTCGCTTCAAATTCTTGCGAAATAGCGATTTTAAACAAAAGATTTAGCTTCAAATTCATGTGATATGAACAATTTAGCTTCAGATTATTGCGAAATACACGAATTAGCTTTAAATCACCGCGAAACATACGATTTAGCAGAAATATCATGCGATATACACGATTTCGCTTCAAATTCGTGAGAAATAGCGATTTTAAACAAACGATTTAGCTTCAAATTCATGCGAAATGAACAATTTAGCTTCAGATTCATGCGAAATACACGAATTCGCTTTGAATCAACGCGAAACATACGATTTAGCTTGAATATCATGCGATATACACGATTTCGCTTCAAATTCGTGCGAAATAGCGATTTTAAACAAACGATTTAGCTTCAAATTCATGTGATATGAACAATTTAGCTTCAGATTAATGCAAAATACACGAATTAGCTTTAAATCAACGCGAAACATACGATTTAGCTTCAATATCATGCGATATACACCATTTCGCTTCAAATTCGTGCGAAATAGCGATTTTAATCAAACGATTTAGCTTCAAATTCATGCGAAATGAACAATTTAGCTTCAGATTCATGCGAAATACACGAATTAGCTTTAAATCAACGCGAAACATACGATTTAGCTTCAATATCATGCGATATACACGATTTCGCTTCAAATTCGTGCGAAATAGCGGTTTTAAACAAACGATTTAGCTTCAAATTCATGTGATATGAACAATTTAGCTTCAGATTAATGCGAAATACACGAATTAGCTTTAAATCAACGCGAAACATACGATTTATCAGAAATATCATGCGATATACACGATTTCGCTTCAAATTCGTGAGAAATAGCGATTTTAAACAAACGATTTAGCTTCAAATTCATGCGAAATGAACAATTTAGCTTCAGGTTCATGCGAAATACACGAATTAGATTTAAATCAACCCGAAACATACGATTTAGCTTCAATATCATGCGATATACACGATTTCGCTTCAAATTCGTGCGAAATAGCGGTTTTAAACAAACGATTTAGCTTCAAATTCATGTGATATGAACAATTTAGCTTCAGATTAATGCGAAATACACGAATTAGCTTTAAATCAACGCGAAACATACGATTTAACTTCAATATCAAGCGATATACACGATTTCGCTTCAAATTCTTGCGAAATAGCGATTTTAAACAAACGATTTAGCTTCAAATTCATGCGAAATGAACAATTTAGCTTCAGATTCATGCGAAATACACGAATTAGCTTTAGATAAACGCGAAACATACGATTTAGCAGAAATATCATGCGATATACACGATTTCGCTTCAAATTCGTGAGAAATAGCGATTTTAAACAAACGATTCAGCTTCAAATTCATGTGATATGAACTATTTAACTTCAGATTCATGCGAAATACACGAATTAGCTCTAAATCAACGCGAAACGTACGATTTAGCTTCAATATCATGCGATATACACGATTTCGCTTCAAATTCGTGCGAAATAGCGATTTTAAACAAACGATTTAGGTTCAAATTCATGTGATATTAACAATTTAGCTTCAGATTAATGCGAAATACACGAATTAGCTTTAAATCAACGCGAAACATACGATTTAGCTTCTATATCATGCGATATACACGATTTCGCTTCAAATTCGTGCGAAATAGCGATTTTAAACAAACGATTTAGCTTCAAATTCATGCGAAATGAACAATTTAGCTTCAGATTCATGCGAAATGCACGAATTAGCTTTAAATCAACGCGAAACATACGATTTAGCTTCAAGATCATGCGATATACACGATTTCGCTTCAAATTCGAGCGAAATAGCGATTTTAAACAAACGATTTAGCTGCAAATTCATGTGATATGAATTATTTAACTTCAGAATCATGCGAAATACACGAATTAGCTTTAAATCAACGCGAAAAATACGATTTAACTTCAATATCAAGCGATATACACGATTTCGCTTCAAATTCGGGGGGAAATAGCGATTTTAAACAAACAATTTAGCTTCAAATTCATGCGAAATGAACAATTTAGCTTCAGATTCATGCGAAATACACGAATTAGCTTTAAATCAACGCGGAACATACGATTTAGCAGAAATATCATGCGATATACACGATTTCGCTTCAAATTCGTGAGAAATAGCGATTTTAAACAAACGATTTAGCTTCAAATTCATGCGAAATGAACAATTTAGCTTCAGATTCATGCGAAATACACGAATTAGCTTTAAATCAACGCGAAACATACGATTTAACTTCAATATCAAGCGATATACACGATTTCGCTTCAAATTCGTGAGAAATAGCCATTTTAAACAAACAATTTAGCTTCAAATTCATGCGAAATGAACAATTTAGCTTCAAATTCATGCGAAATGAACAATTTAGCTTCAGATTCATGCGAAATACACGAATTAGCTTTAAATCAACGCGAAACATACGATTTAGCTTCAATATCATGCGATATACACGATTTCGCTTCAAATTCGTGCGAAATAGCGATTTTAAACATACGATTTAGCTTCAAATTCATGTGATATGAACAATTTAGCTTCAGATTAATGCGAAATACACGAATTAGCTTTAAATCAACGCGAAACATACGATTTAACTTCAATATCAAGCGATATACACGATTTCGCTTCAAATTCTTGCGAAATAGCGATTTTAAACAAACGATTTAGCTTCAAATTCATGCGAAATGAACAATTTAGCTTCAGATTCATGCGAAATACACGAATTAGCTTTAAATCAATGCGAAACATACGATTTATCGTCAATATCATGCGAAACACACGATTTCGCTTCAAATTCGTGCGAAATAGAGATTTTAAACTAAGATTTAGCTTCAAATTCATGCGAAATGAACAATTTGGCTTCAGATTAATGCGAAATACACGAATTAGCTTTAAATCAACGCGAAACATACGATTTAGCTTCAATATCATGCGATATACACGATTTCGCTTCAAATTCGTGCGAAATAGCGATTTTAAACAAACGATTTAGCTTCAAATTCATGTGATATGAACAATTTAGCTTCAGATTAATGCGAAATACACGAATTAGCTTTAAATCAACGCGAAACATATGATTTAACTTCAATATCAAGCGATATACACGATTTCGCTTCAAATTCGTGAGAAATAGCGATTTTAAACAAACAATTTAGCTTCAAATTCATGCGAAATGAACAATTTAGCTTCAGATTCATGCGAAATACACGAATTAGCTTTAGATAAACGCGAAACATACGATTTAGCAGAAATATCATGCGATATACACGATTTCGCTTCAAATTCGTGAGAAATAGCGATTTTAAACAAACGATTCAGCTTCAAATTCATGTGATATGAACTATTAAACTTCAGATTCATGCGAAATACACGAATTAGCTCTAAATCAACGCGAAACATACGATTTAGCAGAAATATCATGCGATATACACGATTTCGCTTCAAATTCTTGCGAAATAGCGATTTTAAACAAACGATTTAGCTTCAAATTCAGGTGATATGAACTATTTAACTTCAGATTCATGCGAAATACGCGAATTAGCTTTAAATCAACGCGAAACATACGATTTAACTTCAATATCACGCGATATACACGATTTCGCTTCAAATTCGTGAGAAATAGCGATTTTAAACAAACGATTTAGCTTCAAATTCATGCGAAATGAATAATTTAGCTTCAGATTCATGCGAAATACACGAATTAGCTTTAAATCAACGCGATACATACGATTTAGCTTCAATATCATGCGATATACACGATTTCGCTTCAAATTCGTGCGAAATAGCGATTTTAAACAAACGATTTAGCTTCAAATTCATGTGATATGAACAATTTAGCTTCAGATTAATGCGAAATACACGAATTAGCTTTAAATCAACGCGAAACATACGATTTAACTTCAATATCAAGCGATATACACGATTTCGCTTCAAATTCTTGCGAAATAGCGATTTTAAACAAACGATTTAGCTTCAAATTCATGCGAAATGAACAATTTAGCTTCAGATTCATGCGAAATACACGAATTAGCTTTAAATCAACGCGAAACATACGATTTAGCTTCAATATCATGCGATATACACGATTTCGCTTCAAATTCGTGCGAAATAGCGATTTTAAACAAACGATTTAGGTTCAAATTCATGTGATATTAACAATTTAGCTTCAGATTAATGCGAAATACACGAATTAGCTTTAAATCAACGCGAAACATACGATTTAGCTTCTATATCATGCGATATACACGATTTCGCTTCAAATTCGTGCGAAATAGCGATTTTAAACAAACGATTTAGCTTCAAATTCATGCGAAATGAACAATTTAGCTTCAGATTCATGCGAAATGCACGAATTAGCTTTAAATCAACGCGAAACATACGATTTAGCTTCAAGATCATGCGATATACACGATTTCGCTTCAAATTCGAGCGAAATAGCGATTTTAAACAAACGATTTAGCTGCAAATTCATGTGATATGAATTATTTAACTTCAGAATCATGCGAAATACACGAATTAGCTTTAAATCAACGCGAAAAATACGATTTAACTTCAATATCAAGCGATATACACGATTTCGCTTCAAATTCGGGGGGAAATAGCGATTTTAAACAAACAATTTAGCTTCAAATTCATGCGAAATGAACAATTTAGCTTCAGATTCATGCGAAATACACGAATTAGCTTTAAATCAACGCGGAACATACGATTTAGCAGAAATATCATGCGATATACACGATTTCGCTTCAAATTCGTGAGAAATAGCGATTTTAAACAAACGATTTAGCTTCAAATTCATGCGAAATGAACAATTTAGCTTCAGATTCATGCGAAATACACGAATTAGCTTTAAATCAACGCGAAACATACGATTTAACTTCAATATCAAGCGATATACACGATTTCGCTTCAAATTCGTGAGAAATAGCCATTTTAAACAAACAATTTAGCTTCAAATTCATGCGAAATGAACAATTTAGCTTCAAATTCATGCGAAATGAACAATTTAGCTTCAGATTCATGCGAAATACACGAATTAGCTTTAAATCAACGCGAAACATACGATTTAGCTTCAATATCATGCGATATACACGATTTCGCTTCAAATTCGTGCGAAATAGCGATTTTAAACATACGATTTTGCTTCAAATTCATGTGATATGAACAATTTAGCTTCAGATTAATGCGAAATACACGAATTAGCTTTAAATCAACGCGAAACATACGATTTAACTTCAATATCAAGCGATATACACGATTTCGCTTCAAATTCTTGCGAAATAGCGATTTTAAACAAACGATTTAGCTTCAAATTCATGCGAAATGAACAATTTAGCTTCAGATTCATGCGAAATACACGAATTAGCTTTAAATCAATGCGAAACATACGATTTATCGTCAATATCATGCGAAACACACGATTTCGCTTCAAATTCGTGCGAAATAGAGATTTTAAACAAAGATTTAGCTTCAAATTCATGCGAAATGAACAATTTGGCTTCAGATTAATGCGAAATACACGAATTAGCTTTAAATCAACGCGAAACATACGATTTAGCTTCAATATCATGCGATATACACGATTTCGCTTCAAATTCGTGCGAAATAGCGATTTTAAACAAACGATTTAGCTTCAAATTCATGTGATATGAACAATTTAGCTTCAGATTAATGCGAAATACACGAATTAGCTTTAAATCAACGCGAAACATATGATTTAACTTCAATATCAAGCGATATACACGATTTCGCTTCAAATTCGTGAGAAATAGCGATTTTAAACAAACAATTTAGCTTCAAATTCATGCGAAATGAACAATTTAGCTTCAGATTCATGCGAAATACACGAATTAGCTTTAGATAAACGCGAAACATACGATTTAGCAGAAATATCATGCGATATTTACGATTTCGCTTCAAATTCGTGAGAAATAGCGATTTTAAACAAACGATTCAGCTTCAAATTCATGTGATATGAACTATTAAACTTCAGATTCACGCGAAATACACGAATTAGCTCTAAATCAACGCGAAACATACGATTTAGCAGAAATATCATGCGATATACACGATTTCGCTTCAAATTCTTGCGAAATAGCGATTTTAAACAAACGATTTAGCTTCAAATTCAGGTGATATGAACTATTTAACTTCAGATTCATGCGAAATACGCGAATTAGCTTTAAATAAACGCGAAACATACGATTTAACTTCAATATCACGCGATATACACGATTTCGCTTCAAATTCGTGAGAAATAGCGATTTTAAACAAACGATTTAGCTTCAAATTCATGCGAAATGAATAATTTAGCTTCAGATTCATGCGAAATACACGAATTAGCTTTAAATCAACGCGATACATACGATTTAGCTTCAATATCATGCGATATACACGATTTCGCTTCAAATTCGTGCGAAATAGCGATTTTAAACAAACGATTTAGCTTCAAATTCATGTGATATGAACAATTTAGCTTCAGATTAATGCGAAATACACGAATTAGCTTTAAATCAACGCGAAACATACGATTTAACTTCAATATCAAGCGATATACACGATTTCGCTTCAAATTCTTGCGAAATAGCGATTTTAAACAAACGATTTAGCTTCAAATTCATGCGAAATGAACAATTTAGCTTCAGATTCATGCGAAATACACGAATTAGCTTTAAATCAACGCGAAACATACGATTTAGCTTCAATATCATGCGATATACACGATTTCGCTTCAAATTCGTGCGAAATAGCGATTTTAAACAAACGATTTAGCTTCAAATTCATGTGATATGAACAATTTAGCTTCAGATTAATGCGAAATACACGAATTAGCTTTAAATCAACGCGAAACATATGATTTAACTTCAATATCAAGCGATATACACGATTTCGCTTCAAATTCGTGAGAAATAGCGATTTTAAACAAACTATTTAGCTTCAAATTCATGCGAAATGAACTATTTAGCTTCAGATTCATGCGATATACACGAATTAGCTTTAAATCAACGCGATACATACGATTTAGCTTCAATATCATGCGATATACACGATTTCGCTTCAAATTCGTGCGAAATAGCGATTTTAAACAAACGATTTAGCTTCAAATTCATGTGATATGAACAATTTAGCTTCAGATTAATGCGAAATACACGAATTAGCTTTAAATCAACGCGAAACATACGATTTAACTTCAATATCATGCGATATACACGATTTCGCTTCAAATTCTTGCGAAAAAGCGATTTTAAACAAATGATTTAGCTTCAAATTCATGGGAAATGAACAATTTTGCTTCAGATACATGCGAAACACACGAATTAGCTTTAAATCAATGCGAAACATACGATTTATCGTCAATATCATGCGAAACACACGATTTCGCTTCAAATTCGTGCGAAATAGCGATTTTAAACAAACGATTTAGCTTCAAATTCATGTGATATGAACAATTTAGCTTCAGATTAATGCGAAATACACGAATTAGCTTTAAATCAACGCGAAACATATGATTTAACTTCAATATCAAGCGATATACACGATTTCGCTTCAAATTCGTGAGAAATAGCGATTTTAAACAAACAATTTAGCTTCAAATTCATGCGAAATGAACAATTTAGCTTCAGATTCATGCGAAATACACGAATTAGCTTTAGATAAACGCGAAACATACGATTTAGCTTCAATATCATGCAATATACACGATTTCGCTTCAAATTCGTGCGAAATAGCGATTTTAAACAAACGATTTAGCTTCAAATTCATGTGATATTAACAATTTAGCTTCAGATTAATGCGAAATACACGAATTAGCTTTAAATCAACGCGAAACATACGATTTAGCAGAAATATCATGCGATATACACGATTTCGCTTCAAATTCTTGCGAAAAAGCGATTTTAAACAAATGATTTAGCTTCAAATTCATGTGATATGAACTATTTAACTTCAGATTCATGCGAAATACACGAATTAGCTTTAAATCAACGCGAAACATACGATTTAACTTCAATATCAAGCGATATACACGATTTAGCTTCAAATTCGTAAGAAATAGCGATTTTAAACAAACGAATTAGCTTCAAATTAATGCGAAATGAATAATTTAGCTTCAGATTCATGCGAAATACACGAATTAGCTTTAAATCAACGCGAAACATACGATTTAGCTTCAATATCATGCGATATACACGATTTCGCTTCAAATTCGTGCGAAATAGCGATTTTAAACAAACGATTTAGCTTCAAATTCATGTGATATTAACAATTTAGCTTCAGATTAATGCGAAATACACGAATTAGCTTTAAATCAACGCGAAACATACGATTTAGCAGAAATATCATGCGATATACACGATTTCGCTTCAAATTCTTGCGAAAAAGCGATTTTAAACAAATGATTTAGCTTCAAATTCATGCGAAATGAACAATTTTGCTTCAGATTCATGCGAAATACACGAATTAGCTTTAAATCAACGCGAAACATACGATTTAGCTTCAATATCATGCGATATACACGATTTCGCTTCAAATTCGTGCGAAATAGCGATTTTAAACAAACGATTTAGCTTCAAATTCATGTGATATGAACAATTTAGCTTCAGATTAATGCGAAATACACGAATTAGCTTTAAATCAACGCGAAACATATGATTTAGATTCAATATCATGCGAAACACACGATTTCGATTGAAATTCGTGCGAAATAGCGATTTTCAACAAACGATTTAGCTTCAAATTCATGCGAAATGAACAATTTAGCTTCAGATTATTGCGAAATACACGAATTAGCTTTAAATCAACGCGAAACATACGATTTAGCTTCAATATCAAACGATATACACGATTTCGCTTCAAATTCGTGCGAAATAGCGACTTTAAACAAACCATTTAGCTTCAAATTCATGCGAAATGAACAATTTAGCTTCAGATTCATGCGAAATACACGAATTAGCTTTAAATCAACGCGAAACATACGATTTAACTTCAATATCAAGCGATATACACGATTTCGCTTCAAATTCGTGAGAAATAGCGATTTTAAACAAACGATTTAGCTTCAAATTCATGCGAAATGAACAATTTAGCTTCAGATTCATGCGAAATACACGAATTAGCTTTAAATCAACGCGAAACATACGATTTAGCTTCAATATCATGCGATATACACGATTTCGCTTCAAATTCGTGCGAAATAGCGGTTTTAAACAAACGATTTCGCTTCAAATTCGTGCGAAATAGCGATTTTAAACAAACGATTTAGCTTCAAATTCATGTGATATGATCAATTTAGCTTCAGATTAATGCGAAATACACGAATTAGCTTTAAATCAACGCGAAACATACGATTTAACTTCAATATCAAGCGATATACACGATTTCGCTTCAAATTCGTGAGAAATAGCGATTTTAAACAAACGATTTAGCTTCAAATTCATGCGAAATGAACAATTTAGCTTCAGATTCATGCGAAATACACGAATTAGCTTTAAATAAACGCGAAACATACGATTTAGCTTCAATATCATGCGACATAGACGATTTCGCTTCAAATTCTTGCGAAATAGCGGTTTTAAACAAACGATTTAGCTTCAAATTCATGTGATATGAACAATTTAGCTTCAGATTCATGCGAAATACACGAATTAGCTTTAAATCAACGCGAAACATACCATTTAGCTTCAATATCATGCGATATACACGATTTCGCTTCAAATTCGTGCGAAATAGCGGTTTTAAACAAACGATTTCGCTTCAAATTCGTGCGAAATAGCGGTTTTAAACAAACGATTTAGCTTCAAATTCATGTGATATGATCAATTTAGCTTCAGATTAATGCGAAATACACTAATTAGCTTTAAATCAACGCGAAACATTCGATTTAACTTCAATATCAAGCGATATACACGATTTCGCTTCAAATTCGTGAGAAATAGCGATTTTAAACAAACGATTTAGCGTGTGTTTCGCATGATATTGTCGATAAATCGTATGTTTCGCATTGATTTAAAGCTAATTCGTGTATTTCGCATGAATCTGAAGCTAAATTGTTCATATCACATGAATTTGAAGCTAAATCGTTTGTTTAAAACCGCTATTTCGCACGAATTTGAAGCGAAATCGTGTATATCGCATGATATTGAAGCTAAATCGTATGTTTCGCGTTGATTTAAAGCTAATTCGTGTATTTCGCATGAATCTGAAGCTAAATTGTTCATTTGGCATGAATTTGAAGCTAAATCGTTTGTTTAAAATCGCTATTTCGCACGAATTTCAATCGAAATCGTGTATATCGCATGATATTGAATCTAAATCGTATGTTTCGCGTTGATTTAAAGCTAATTCGTGTATTTCGCATTAATCTGAAGCTAAATTGTTCATTTCGCATGAATTTGAAGCTAAATCTTTGTTTAAATTCTCTATTTCGCACGAATTTGAAGCGAAATCGTGTGTTTCGCATGATATTGTCGATAAATCGTATGTTTCGCATTGATTTAAAGCTAATTCGTGCATTTCGCATGAATCTGAAGCAAAATTGTTCATTTCGCATGAATTTGAAGCTAAATCTTTGTTTAAATTCTCTATTTCGCAGGAATTTGAAGCGAAATCGTGTGTTTCGCATAATATTGTCGATAAATCGTATGTTTCGCATTGATTTAAAGCTAATTCGTGTATTTCGCATGAATCTGAAGCAAAATTGTTCATATCACATGAATTTGAAGCTAAATCGTTTGTTTAAAATCGTTATTTCGCACGAATTTGAAGCGAAGTCGTGTATATCGCATGATATTTCTGCTAAATCGTATGTTTCGCGTTGATTTAGAGCTAATTCGTGTATTTCGCATTAATCTGAAGCTAAATTGTTCATATCACATGAATTTGAAGCTAAATCGTTTGTTTAAAATCGCTATTTCGAACGAATTTGAAGCGAAATCGTGTATATCGCATGATATTGAAGCTAAATCGTATATTTCGGGTTGATTTAAATCTAATTCGTGTATTACGCATGAATCTGAAGCTAAATTGTTCATTTCGCATGAATTTGAAGCTAAATCGTTTGTTTAAAATCGCTATTTCTCACAAATTTGAAGCGAAATCGTGTATATCGCATGATATTTCTGCTAAATCGTATGTTTCGCGTTGATTTAAAGCTAATTCGTATATTTCGCATTAATCTGAAGCTAAATTGTTCATATCACATGAATTTGAAGCTAAATCGTTTGTTTAAAACCGCTATTTCGCACGAATTTGAAGCGAAATCGTGTATATCGCATGATATTGAAGCTAAATCGTATGTTTCGCGTTGATTTAAAGCTAATTCGTGTATTTCGCATGAATCTGAAGCTAAATTATTCATTTCGCATGAATTTGAAGCTAAATCGTTTGTCTAAAATCGTTATTTCGCACGAATTTGAAGCGAAATCGTGTATATCGCATGATATTTCTGCTAAATCGTATGTTTCGCGTTGATTTAGAGCTAATTCGTGTATTTCGCATTAATCTGAAGCTAAATTGTTAATATCACATGAATTTGAAACTAAATCGTTTGTTTCAAATCGCTATTTCGCACGAATTTGAAGCGAAATCGTGTATATCGCATGATATTGAAACTAAATCGTATGTTTCGCGTTGATTTAAAGCTAATTCGTGTATTTCGCATGAATCTGAAGCTAAATTATTCATTTCGCATGAATTTGAAGCTAAATCGTTTGTCTAAAATCGTTATTTCGCACGAATTTGAAGCGAAATCGTGTATATCGCATGATATTGAAGCTAAATCGTATGTTTCGCGTTGATTTAAAGCTAATTCGTGTATTTCGCATGAATCTGAAGCTAAATTATTCATTTCGCATGAATTTGAAGCTAAATCGTTTGTCTAAAATCGTTATTTCGCACGAATTTGAAGCGAAATCGTGTATATCGCATGATATTGAAGCTAAATCGTATGTTTCGCGTTGATTTAAAGCTAATTCGTGTATTTCGCATTAATCTGAAGCTAAATTGTTAATATCACATGAATTTGAAGCTAAATCGTTTGTTTCAAATCGCTATTTCGCACGAATTTGAAGCGAAATCGTGTATATCGCATGATATTGAAGCTAAATCGTATGTTTCGCGTTGATTTAAAGCTAATTCGTGTATTTCGCATGAATCTGAAGCTAAATTATTCATTTCGCATGAATTTGAAGCTAAATCGTTTGTCTAAAATCGTTATTTCGCACGAATTTGAAGCGAAATCGTGTATATCGCATGATATTTCTGCTAAATCGTATGTTTCGCGTTGATTTAGAGCTAATTCGTGTATTTCGCATTAATCTGAAGCTAAATTGTTCATATCACATGAATTTGAAGCTAAATCGTTTGTTTAAAATCGCTATTTCGAACGAATTTGAAGCGAAATCGTGTATATCGCATGATATTGAAGCTAAATCGTATGTTTCGGGTTGATTTAAATCTAATTCGTGTATTTCGCATGAATCTGAAGCTAAATTGTTCATTTCGCATGAATTTGAAGCTAAATCGTTTGTTTAAAATCGCTATTTCTCACGAATTTGAAGCGAAATCTTGTATATCGCATGATATTTCTGCTAAATCGTATGTTTCGCGTTGATTTAAAGCTAATTCGTGTATTTCGCATTAATCTGAAGCTAAATTGTTCATATCACATGAATTTGAAGCTAAATCGTTTGTGTAAAACCGCTATTTCGCACGAATTTGAAGCGAAATCGTGTATATCGCATGATATTGAAGCTAAATCGTATGTTTCGCGTTGATTTAAAGCTAATTCGTGTATTTCGCATTAATCTGAAGCTAAATTGTTAATATCACATGAATTTGAAGCTAAATCGTTTGTTTAAAATCGCTATTTCGCACGAATTTGAAGCGAAATCGTGTATATCGCATGATATTGAAGCTAAATCGTATGTTTCGCGTTGATTTAAAGCTAATTCGTGTATTTCGCATGAATCTGAAGCTAAATTATTCATTTCGCATGAATTTGAAGCTAAATCGTTTGTTTAATATCGCTATTTCTCACGAATTTGAAGCGAAATCGTGTATATCGCTTGATATTGAAGTTAAATCGTATGTTTCGCGTTGATTTAAAGCTAATTCGCTACTGCCACAATAACTATACGAGCATCCTCCGTTCCAGTTCGTCTAGAGGCAAACAAAGTCATTTTAAAATCAGGAACAATCTGTGGTTTTCAAAGTGGCACATGCCTTGACAACGAAGACGGTTACACCTATTGGAAACCATTCCCAGTTTCAACCTGCAAATTTGACCAATACGATGTACTGTATGAAGGACTGGCCTCAAAAATTACAGAAACCTTGAATCAACAACCAACCCCATCTGTATTTGCACTCACAACCAAAGAAATCACGTTCGCATTTACCAAAACGGGCGAAATGCCGATTTGTGGATACACGCTGTTCCAAACCGAACATCCAAAACTCTTTATTCTTGAAACAAATAAGGGAAACACGTTCACAACGGCAAAGAGGACACGTGTAGAAAATTTCGACATTTTTACGTATATCAACTCTAAATTCGTGTTCATTGAAAAACACATAAAAACACAGATGACCACCCTTTATCGGAATTTGCTAAAACAAAAATGCGATCTAGAGAAGCAAGTTCTGACAAACGCATTAACCTTGGCTACGTTAAAACCAGATGAATTTGCCCAAACAGTAACCAAGTTGCCCGGACATATGGCACTGGTTGCTGGAGAAGTGATTCACATTATAAAATGTATTCCGGTGAACGTACAAGTAAGACACGCTCAAGAATGCTATAATGAGTTACCAGTTACTCACAATAACCGCACGATGTTCTTAACGCCCAAAACACGAATACTCTCTAACCATGGCACGCAGAGAGACTGCAGCCATGTGTTACCTGTTATGTACGAAATTGATCAGTCTTGGCATAAATTGTTACCTAGGCCGACGGAGACGGTTCCTCCACAAGTCCTACAACCACTAAAAGAACCAATTTGGCGTTATATCAACCCATTAAACCTAGCCACTAGCGGCATATACACTCAAAAGGACTTGAATAACTTGAGGGATCATATCATGTTCCCGGCAGAAAAAGCAGCAATAATAAATTCAATGGCACGGACAATGACGGGAAAAAACATTCCGAGCGGAACCTTGTCTCTTATGGATATGATAAATGAGGATACATTAAATCAAATAGCCGAGAATGCAGCAACCAAATTTTGGAACGGATTCCTACGCTTCGGATCCGTTAGCGCTGGACTAATTGGTATATTTATTATATTTAAAATATTTAAAACAATAGTGGATACGATAATACAAGGCTATCAGATACATTCTACGTATGGTTGCGGTTTTCATCTATGCGGAGCAGCATGGAGCTCAATCACACACCTCCTTCTTCACCGTGCCAGCGAGAATAAATATCAAGTCAATGTGGACAATGATCCAGGACCCACCAGCGTAGATTGCCAGACACAGACAACCAAACCCGATACTGCCGAACGCCGAGCAGCCATCCGAAACCTGGAACAAATTTCTCTTAGAAATTTGCTATCTAAGGGGGAAGGTGTCACGTCCCGCGACTAAAGCGTTATTGTAAAGTCGGGTCGAGCGCCGGGCGCTCAAAAAATTTTGAGAAATGGTGTCAAATTACATCGCAATTTGACACCATTTGAGCACTCGGCCCTTCAATTTAAAAATCCGAAAAAGATCACTAAACTAAAGGGAATCAAAACAAAAATGTCAAAAACGTAACATTTCCCGAATATACCATACCGCTTTTAAAATAGAACTGTAAAACTCACCACGAACGAGAATCACAGCTCGCCGAATAAAAACTCAAACGAAGAAACACTCATAGACACGGAAAATCAAATACTAATAATGAACGAACTGTGATTGCACTCGCGACTGGTCTTAGCCAATACAATCGTACCGCACTGTCTAGAAGCTAAGACTCAACTGACGCGACGGGCCAGCAAACGTGGCCATCCCCGCCGGCGAGTGTCCCCACTGAGTCGTTGTGGCGATGGCAATACTCTGGTGGGAAACGCGAAGCAGAAGTTGGCACATGGACCGTACGTGACTGCGATAAGGACCGGCTCGCCAGCGGATGCAGATAGGAAAGGTATGCCACGAGACAGGCCGCGAAGACTCGGTCCCATGCAAAGTACGTGACTGCGATAAGGGCCGGCTCGCCAGCGGGTGCAGATAGGAAAGGCACGCAGCGAGAAGAAGCACGTAGACTCGGTCTCGCCGAGGCGTACGTGACTGCGATAAGGACCGGCGCGCCAGCGGATGCAGCCAGCAAGAAGAAGCACGTAGACTCGGTCTCGCCGAGGCGTACGTGACTGCGATAAGGACCGGCGCGCCAGCGGATGCAGGCAGCGAGAAGAGGCACGTGGACTCGGTCTCGCCGAGGCGTACGTGACTGCGATAACAGTCGGCACACCTGCAAAATGCAGATGGGAATGGAATGCAGCGGGACAGCCCGCGAAGACACACTCACACGGGAACCCCCACCTGTCCGACCACTGGCTGCGCCCTATAAAAACACAGGCGAGGTCCACAGAAGTCAGTCTACAAAACACAAGTGAACCGAACAGTCAATCAAAGAGTCAATCGTGAACGCAGTCTACAAAACACAAGTGAACCGAACAGTCAATCAAAGAGTCAATCGTGAACGCAGTCTACAAAATACAAGTCAACCGAACAGTCAATCAAAGAGTCAATCGTGAACGCAGTCTACAAGACACAGTGGCCGAAGAGTATCAAACGTAATAATTCGAATAGTAATACGACTAACTACGACAACGTAATTCAAATATTTCGCTAAGGTACTTATACAAATATTGTAAAACTCAGTGCATGGTTTATTGTTCTAACGACGAGTTTGTATTATTATTAATAATTTTAAAATTAGTCAAAATTTGTTAAAGCTGTATTCGAACTTTCAATTTTACTACTTTGCTAAATATCAATCAAGCGTGATTCTTATCATTATTTACCTCTCTGGGCTGACATTTACTCAGCGTCTAACAGACGCTTATGCGAGGCACTTATTCTGCGTCCAAACGACGCTTATACTTTCCGACCTCTCTGCGTCCAAGTGACGCTTACACGTGCCGACCTAGCTGCGTCCAAGTGACGCTTACACGTGCCGACCTAGCTGCGTCCAAGTGACGCTTACACGCGCCGACCTAGCTGCGTCCAAGTGACGCTTAAGCTTAATAATACTGAGAGGATAATAATAATAGGAATCCAAAAATACATATATATTTAATGAATCTAAAAAATTAATCTTTAGATGAATGGTTCGAAGAAGCGATCAAATAATAAACGTCGAGGGGGGCGCAAAACGAGAGCAATCCGAAAAATCCGCGCACTCCAACGGGAGTTTACCGTGAAATTTGAACAGAGGCTCCGAGATATAGGGAGGGAGCTGGCCGAGGAAGCATTGAAGCCAGATCCGTTCCCTGATTCTCCTCCGTCCGTGGAGGTCTATGACCCGGTAACAGAGAAAGACCGGTATCACGGCGACGACTTAGAGCGCCTCTTCCAAGAGGAAGATTTTCGCGACCCCGATTGGGACCCGCAATATTTCAACATAAACCTGTTAAACATTTAATTTTAATAAACCATACACTAGTATCTTGGATGAGTGGTAAAACCATTTCATTTATTTCCCTTCAATTTCCCGAACTGCAACCGGTGTATGCAGGCAGGTTCGAAACTGCGAACAATCCATTTAATCTCTCATTTAATACCAACGATCGTAACATAGTAAATTTTTGGTGGCAGCGGTGGGATGGATCGCAGAAATTGAAGGCTTTTACCACAAAAGTACAGAAAAAGTAAAACCCAATCGTTTTGTTTTGACGATTTTTGTTTTGTTTTTTTTCCTTTCTTTTTTTTTTTTTCTCAATATGGATCAACCCGGGACCAGTCGTGACGATACTAACTCAATCCTCGACGATAATAATATTTCAACTGAACTAATAAATAGAATTTTAGAAGAACTAACCAGATCAAGGGAAAGTAACGATCTTGTATTCAAGCTTAATGAGAAATTAGAAACATTGTTGATTGCCCAAGAGGGAATCGAAAGAAACAATGCGTTGTTTACCAAATTTAAATCAGAGTTAGAACAAATCAACGATGCACTGAATGTTCTAAAAGCAAACTACCTAACCAAACCAGAAGTGTTTACTCCACTTCCAAAGCGCACTGTCCCCGCACCAATATTTAGTACAGTCGACCCAGTTGATTGTATTGATAATCCCATTAGTGTAAAAGACGCGCTGGAGACCGTTCCATTCTTCGATGGCTACAAACCATCCATATTTCAATTTCTCAGAGCATGCGATAGAGCTAAAACAATGATTCCGGAAAACCAAGAACCATATTTAGTTAAATTACTCACTAATAAGTTAAAAGGGCATGCGCTAATGGCTATAGAAGACTCAAATCTAACGACAATAGAACAGTTCGGTATAAAATTAAAAGCAATGTTCGGTCCGCACAAATCCATTAACCAATATAAAGGAGAATTAGGCAATATTTTTAAGAAACCCGGCGAACCTATACTTGATTACATTAGCCGTGTTAAAGATTTAAGATTGGCAATAATAGACGGCGAACGGGCAAACTACAAGGGGCTGCCTGAAGCCTTAATAAAAATTATCGATAGTGAAGTGATAGATGGTTTCATCAAAGGTCTCCCATCTGAAATTAGCATCAGGATCAAGCTAGAAGGTTACAAATATCTAGAAGAAGTATACACCAACGCGATCAAAATCACAAAAGAAATCGAGGTGGAGGAAGAAAGGACTAAGACCTACAACCCCAGATTTCGAGATCACAGAAATTACGGACAACCAATAAACCAACATCGAAATCCGAATAGACAAGCTTTTGAACAAAGGCCTCAGTGGAATACCACCCTACCGCCCAGGAGGTTTGAAACAAATCAAAACTCAAGCAACGATCCTAATTCTCTAACCAAACAGATCTCTTGCAATTATTGTAAAAAGCCAGGCCACCTAATCAAGGATTGCTACAAATTTAAAGCAAAAATCGATTCTGGCGAAATAGTTCCATACAGCAATCAACGAACGGGAAACGGCAACCCCTCCCATGGGAATTCCGGCGCACCCAAGGGAGCGAACCCGAACCAGCGCCGTTGAGTCATGAAAATAAAACCAGCTACCACGGAGAAACCTGTAACTCCGGTGCCTGGGCCATCAACACCAACGCAATCAATAATACAGAAGACCAAAGGCCCAAGCAAACAATCGACGCAAGAGGAAAACGCAGAGATAGACCTAAGCGAGCTATCACTGTTCGACTAGACTCTACTATCAACACACCGACAGTTATGATCACCTCACCCGACATGCACGGAATTGTTACACTCCTTGTAGATTCTGGGTCAGAAGTTAATTTAATAAAAGAATGCATGATATCCAGCTCTGACGACATCAACACTGACGACATTATTCATATTAGAGGAATCTCGGCCGAAATCCTGGACACCTTAGGGACTGTTAAAATCAGGATAGCAGGTCATCCAGTACTCTTTCACGTTGTCAGTGATAAAATGCCGATAGACCAATGTGGAATCTTAGGATCCAACTTCATGCAAACTTATCAAGCAACAATTGACTACTCCGGGAAACAGTTAAATTGGGGAAACACTTACATACCTTTCTATGAACCCCAACAAGTAACAATTCCAAAACGAACATCGATAGCAATCACGGTTACCATAATAAATTCGGAAGAAAAGCAAGGTTATATACCACTCATAACCAAAGAAAATGGTATATTCATCGGTGAAGCGATCGTAACCAATAGCCAGGGACGAGCTCATATCCGAGCGACTAATACTACATTAAAGGATTATGTCCTCGACATACCCGTAGTTAAGCTTCAACAATTTGAGGAACCCGAGGATAAAGAAATAAAAACATGCCTTACAACGACAATATGCCGTCAAGATCGTCTCCAAGCAATACTAAAATTGCTAAGATTAGATCATCTGAACTCGGAAGAAAAGAAGAACATATTACGACTAATCGAACGAAACGCAGACAGATTTTACATCCCAGGGGAAACACTACAAGGAACCAACTTATCTCGGCACAAAATTCCAACGACAGACGATATTCCAATAAACACACGACAATATAGATTTCCCCCAGTACATAAAGAGGAAATTAACAAACAAGTACAAGAATTGCTAGACACGAATATAGTGGAATCATCAATATCGCCATACAACTCTCCGGTGTGGATTGTACCCAAAAAAGCTGACTCGCAAGGAAATAAACGATGGCGCCTAGTCATCGATTACCGAAACCTCAACGATAAAACGATCAATGACGCATACCCGTTACCTAATATCACGGAAATCCTCGATCAACTTGGAAGCGCGAAATACTTTTCCACTTTCGACTTAGCTTCTGGATTCCATCAAATTAAAATGGCACCAGAGGATGCACACAAAACAGCTTTTTCAACACCATATGGACACTTTCAATTCAAAAGAATGCCATTCGGCTTAAAGAACGCACCAGCCACCTTTCAAAGGCTAATGAATAGCGTTCTGTCTGGACTACAAGGGACTGAATTATTCGTATATCTAGACGATATTGTGTTATATGCCAGATCGCTACAAGAACATGAAATGAAATTCAACAAGCTGATGAATCGTCTAAGAGAAGCCAACCTATCCCTACAACCAGACAAATGTGAGTTTCTACGACATGAAGTTGCCTACTTAGGACACATTATTAGCGAGTCCGGTCTAAAACCAGACCCCAAAAAGATCGAGGCAGTGAAAAATTTCCCAAAACCTAAAAATCCAAAACAAATTAAACAATTCCTAGGACTAGCTGGTTATTATCGCAGATTTATCCAAAAATTTTCTGCAACAGCTAAACCTCTTACCGATCTACTAAAAAAGGATACCCAATTCAAATGGCGAGAAACCCAGGAACAATCATTCCTAACGTTAAAAGAAGCCCTTGTAACAGAACCAATACTTCAATTTCCGGATTTCAAACAAACATTCAACTTAACAACTGACGCGTCCGGATATGCTATTGGAGGTGTACTCAGTCAGGAGGCGATAGGCAAGGATCTACCCATAGCATACGCCTCCCGTGTATTAAATCCTGCCGAACAAAAATATTCAACAATAGAGAAGGAATGTCTTGCGATTGTATACTGCACCACATATTTTCGGCCTTACCTATACGGACGACCATTCAACATAGTTACAGACCACAAACCACTAGTATGGCTACATTCAATCAAAGACCCAACCTCAAGATTGTGGAAATGGAAATTGAAATTATCAGAATACGAATATAAAATACAATACAAGGAAGGCAGAGCCAACGCCAACGCAGACGCTTTGTCAAGAAATCCACCCGAACAATGCCTACCTATCCAACCTGTAGATAAAACGAAATCAGCCAGAAAGAGAACGGCCTCCATATCTTTCGAAGATGCAGAAGAAGAAGAAGAATATATTTCTATAAACAACCCATTAAAGAAGAAAAAGGATGACTTAAACATCTCATCGGACGATTCACCCATGTTCGACGCAACAAGAAAACGTAAGAAATGTGACGACTTGACCACACCTATACCAGCACCAGCACCATACCACCAAGAAATAGAAGAACCATCACTCGAACCGATAGCCGTCAGACTATTTGATGACGTACCCGAGAACAATTCAATAACCAACGACATGGAATTAACGCCTAGCCAAGGAGACGTGCTTTGGGAACATATAAGCCCCTTGAGCAACCCTGACGAGACTGCGATCGAAGACCACGACCAACAACGCAACCCGCACTTACACATAACTGAAAGCCGTGAGCCCTTGAACATGAGCAAAACACACAAAGTCGTATTCATTGACATGGACGGCAATCCAATCGACGAAGGTGCGAAAGAATTAAACGAAGCTAACCAATTGGGAACATTCATCGACCTAACGTTTGAACGAGCCAGACTTCATCCTACCGAATCATTCTACATTATAGCACTCCCTGTCAAAGCCAATAATCACACGCCTATAGAGCCTACAAATGTTACCAATTGTCTGGCCTCATTATTGGACGTAGCAGAAGAACTACAACTGGAATCTTTTTCAATACGAAAAACAGAAATTATAGAAGATATCCCTTGGAAGTACATACTAAATGGAATCAAACAAATATTTAGAGACCGGAATGTAAACATAACCATATGTACTGGTAAGATCACAATACCTCCAGTAACAGAGAGACTAAGTATTATAAACGAGACGCCGCCTGTGCCAAGAGTGTTACTTGGGTGCAGATGAAGAAGATCAGCCCTTTTTTCACGAAGGTGGATGGCATTCGCTGGGAAATGTGCACACAATAGTGTGGGCGGTGCATTGTCATAAATGCGACGTGCGGATTGCCAATGTACGTCCGGCTTGGCGATGCACAGAGTGCATTGAAGAATATTTAGAACTGTCAACAAGCGGGTGGGCTGCAATAAACTCTAACCTGCTAATTGACGTAATCTGCAGGTGGTAGAGTCAAAATGGGGGTCCCGAACCCATTACAAGAATACAGTGTAGAAGAATATAATAACTTGTTACAAACCATAGACGGAGTCATTCCTGAAGACTACCCAGACATCTACGCTATTCTTCTAAATCATTACTGTGTAAGACTAATAACGCAAGGAATATTCCGACTAACTAACACCGCCTATCCCGGAAATAACCTATGTGCATATTGCTATGAAGACTTAGACAGCAATTTAAAGGAACAATTTGAACTAATCGAATGGAATCATGCCATCACTTCCTCCGAGGGACTTCTACACCTCAACGAATGCAACAATTGCCTCGCGCCTCTTGTGAACGTGAAATGTGCATCCCAGTGTCCTCAATGTATTGAGACTCACTTTGTGCTAAGTTACGAACAATGGGTATACGTTTCGTCGGGTTATGCTATAGATAGCGAACACATAATGAATTTTGATGATGAACGTTAATTTACTACTATTACACTACTGCGGCAATTTATTTCTAAGTTTATATGATGAAATAAGTAAACTTAACAAATTTGTAAAAGAAAGCGTATCATAAAAAAAAAATAAACATTTGATTCCAGATGTTAACTATTTGGTTAATGCTTTGTTATGTGCGAACGAGCTGGGCCATCGTCGGATATGATTGCAGCGGCAATAACCTGAATATCACCACGGTATCTCTCAATGAAATTGGCGATTGCGATACCGAGCAATTAACCACAAAGACGGAGCAAACATATATTCAACTGCTACAACTGTCAGAGTTCAACTACGTAGACGTCATACAATGTAAAGTGGAAATAGCAAGAACCATACACTACTGCGGCATGCACTCACATATCTAAAGCAGTGCAAAATGGCATCAACCAATACTTGGAAACAACAACCGAAGAAGAGTGCAACCAAATGCACCGATTTGGAATATTTCACGCAGGAAGAAATACTTTCCTATATGGGTTAAAAACTAATACCACGGTAACTCGACCCTTCACGATGGCTGGTAAACTAAATATTGATGGAACCTGTCATGGAGCCGATTTCTCGGACCCATACGGGTCATGGGAGAATGTAGTAGTGCAAGCTACTGCCACAATAACTATACGAGCATCCTCCGTTCCAGTTCGTCTAGAGGCAAACAAAGTCATTTTAAAATCAGGAACAATCTGTGGTTTTCAAAGTGGCACATGCCTTGACAACGAAGACGGTTACACCTATTGGAAACCATTCCCAGTTTCAACCTGCAAATTTGACCAATACGATGTACTGTATGAAGTACTGGCCTCAAAAATTACAGAAACCTTGAATCAACAACCAACCCCATCTGTATTTGCACTCACAACCAAAGAAATCACGTTCGCATTTACCAAAACGGGCGAAATGCCGATTTGTGGATACACGCTGTTCCAAACCGAACATCCAAAACTCTTTATTCTTGAAACAAATAAGGGAAACACGTTCACAACGGCAAAGAGGACACGTGTAGAAAATTTCGACATTTTTACGTATATCAACTCTAAATTCGTGTTCATTGAAAAACACATAAAAACACAGATGACCACCCTTTATCGGAATTTGCTAAAACAAAAATGCGATCTAGAGAAGCAAGTTCTGACAAACGCATTAACCTTGGCTACGCTAAAACCAGATGAATTTGCCCAAACAGTAACCAAGTTGCCCGGACATATGGCACTGGTTGCTGGAGAAGTGATTCACATTATAAAATGTATTCCGGTGAACGTACAAGTAAGACACGCTCAAGAATGCTATAATGAGTTACCAGTTACTCACAATAACCGCACGATGTTCTTAACGCCCAAAACACGAATACTCTCTAACCATGGCACGCAGAGAGACTGCAGCCATGTGTTACCTGTTATGTACGAAATTGATCAGTCTTGGCATAAATTGTTACCTAGGCCGATGGAGACGGTTCCTCCACAAGTCCTACAACCACTAAAAGAACCAATTTGGCGTTATATCAACCCATTAAACCTAGCCACTAGCGGCATATACACTCAAAAGGACTTGAATAACTTGAGGGATCATATCATGTTCCCGGCAGAAAAAGCAGCAATAATAAATTCAATGGCACGGACAATGACGGGAAAAAACATTCCGAGCGGAACCTTGTCTCTTATGGATATGATAAATGAGGATACATTAAATCAAATAGCCGAGAATGCAGCAACCAAATTTTGGAACGGATTCCTACGCTTCGGATCCGTTAGCGCTGGACTAATTGGTATATTTATTATATTTAAAATATTTAAAACAATAGTGGATACGATAATACAAGGCTATCAGATACATTCTACGTATGGTTGCGGTTTTCATCTATGCGGAGCAGCATGGAGCTCAATCACACACCTCCTTCTTCACCGTGCCAGCGAGAATAAATATCAAGTCAATGTGGACAATGATCCAGGACCCACCAGCGTAGATTGCCAGACACAGACAACCAAACCCGATACTGCCGAACGCCGAGCAGCCATCCGAAACCTGGAACAAATTTCTCTTAGAAATTTGCTATCTAAGGGGGAAGGTGTCACGTCCCGCGACTAAAGCGTTATTGTAAAGTCGGGTCGAGCGCCGGGCGCTCAAAAAATTTTGAGAAATGGTGTCAAATTACATCGCAATTTGACACCATTTGAGCACTCGGCCCTTCAATTTAAAAATCCGAAAAAGATCACTAAACTAAAGGGAATCAAAACAAAAATGTCAAAAACGTAACATTTCCCGAATATACCATACCGCTTTTAAAATAGAACTGTAAAACTCACCACGAACGAGAATCACAGCTCGCCGAATAAAAACTCAAACGAAGAAACACTCGTAGACACGGAAAATCAAATACTAATAATGAACGAACTGTGATTGCACTCGCGACTGGTCTTAGCCAATACAATCGTACCGCACTGTCTAGAAGCTAAGACTCAACTGACGCGACGGGCCAGCAAACGTGGCCATCCCCGCCGGCGAGTGTCCCCACTGAGTCGTTGTGGCGATGGCAATACTCTGGTGGGAAACGCGAAGCAGAAGTTGGCACATGGACCGTACGTGACTGCGATAAGGACCGGCTCGCCAGCGGATGCAGATAGGAAAGGTATGCCACGAGACAGGCCGCGAAGACTCGGTCCCATGCAAAGTACGTGACTGCGATAAGGGCCGGCTCGTCAGCGGGTGCAGATAGGAAAGGCACGCAGCGAGAAGAAGCACGTAGACTCGGTCTCGCCGAGGCGTACGTGACTGCGATAAGGACCGGCGCGCCAGCGGATGCAGCCAGCAAGAAGAAGCACGTAGACTCGGTCTCGCCGAGGCGTACGTGACTGCGATAAGGACCGGCGCGCCAGCGGATGCAGGCAGCGAGAAGAGGCACGTGGACTCGGTCTCGCCGAGGCGTACGTGACTGCGATAACAGTCGGCACACCTGCAAAATGCAGATGGGAATGGAATGCAGCGGGACAGCCCGCGAAGACACACTCACACGGGAACCCCCACCTGTCCGACCACTGGCTGCGCCCTATAAAAACACAGGCGAGGTCCACAGAAGTCAGTCTACAAAACACAAGTGAACCGAACAGTCAATCAAAGAGTCAATCGTGAACGCAGTCTACAAAACACAAGTGAACCGAACAGTCAATCAAAGAGTCAATCGTGAACGCAGTCTACAAAATACAAGTCAACCGAACAGTCAATCAAAGAGTCAATCGTGAACGCAGTCTACAAAACACAGTGGCCGAAGAGTATCAAACGTAATAATTCGAATAGTAATACGACTAACTACGACAACGTAATTCAAATATTTCGCTAAGGTACTTATACAAATATTGTAAAACTCAGTGCATGGTTTATTGTTCTAACGACGAGTTTGTATTATTATTAATAATTTTAAAATTAGTCAAAATTTGTTAAAGCTGTATTCGAACTTTCAATTTTACTACTTTGCTAAATATCAATCAAGCGTGATTCTTATCATTATTTACCTCTCTGGGCTGACATTTACTCAGCGTCTAACAGACGCTTATGCGAGGCACTTATTCTGCGTCCAAACGACGCTTATACTTTCCGACCTCTCTGCGTCCAAGTGACGCTTACACGTGCCGACCTAGCTGCGTCCAAGTGACGCTTACACGTGCCGACCTAGCTGCGTCCAAGTGACGCTTACACGCGCCGACCTAGCTGCGTCCAAGTGACGCTTAAGCTTAATAATACTGAGAGGATAATAATAATAGGAATCCAAAAATACATATATATTTAATGAATCTAAAAAATTAATCTTTAGATGAATGGTTCGAAGAAGCGATCAAATAATAAACGTCGAGGGGGGCGCAAAACGAGAGCAATCCGAAAAATCCGCGCACTCCAACGGGAGTTTACCGTGAAATTTGAACAGAGGCTCCGAGATATAGGGAGGGAGCTGGCCGAGGAAGCATTGAAGCCAGATCCGTTCCCTGATTCTCCTCCGTCCGTGGAGGTCTATGACCCGGTAACAGAGAAAGACCGGTATCACGGCGACGACTTAGAGCGCCTCTTCCAAGAGGAAGATTTTCGCGACCCCGATTGGGACCCGCAATATTTCAACATAAACCTGTTAAACATTTAATTTTAATAAACCATACACTAGTATCTTGGATGAGTGGTAAAACCATTTCATTTATTTCCCTTCAATTTCCCGAACTGCAACCGGTGTATGCAGGCAGGTTCGAAACTGCGAACAATCCATTTAATCTCTCATTTAATACCAACGATCGTAACAATACACGATTTCGCTTCAAATTCGTGAGAAATAGCGATTTTAAACAAACGATTTAGCTTCAAATTCATGCGAAATGAACAATTTAGCTTCAGATTCATGCGAAATACACGAATTAGCTTTAAATCAACGCGAAACATACGATTTAGCTTCAATATCATGCGATATACACGATTTCGCTTCAAATTCGTGCGAAATAGCGATTTTAAACAAACGATTTAGCTTCAAATTCATGTGATATGAACAATTTAGCTTCAGATTAATGCGAAATACACGAATTAGCTCTAAATCAACGCGAAACAGGCGATTTAGCAGAAATATCATGCGATATACACGATTTCGCTTCAAATTCTTGCGAAATAGCGATTTTAAACAAACGATTTAGCTTCAAATTCATGTGATATGAACTATTAACTTCAGCTTCATGCGAAATACACGAATTAGCTTTAAATCAACGCGAAACATACGATGTAACTTCAATATCAAGCGATATACACGATTTCGCTTCAAATTCGTGAGAAATAGCGATTTTAAACAAACGATTTCGCTTCAAATTCGTGCGAAATAGCGGTTTTAAACAAACGATTTAGCTTCAAATTCATGTGATATGATCAATTTAGCTTCAGATTAATGCGAAATACACGAATTAGCTTTAAATCAACGCGAAACATACGATTTAACTTCAATATCAAGCGATATACACGATTTCGCTTCAAATTCGTGAGAAATAGCGATTTTAAACAAACGATTTAGCTTCAAATTCATGCGAAATGAACAATTTAGCTTTAGATTCATGCGAAATACACGAATTAGCTTTAAATCAACGCGAAACATACGATTTAGCTTCAATATCATGCGATATACACGATTTCGCTTCAAATTCGTGCGAAATAGCGGTTTTAAACAAACGATTTAGCTTCAAATTCATGTGATATGATCAATTTAGCTTCAGATTAATGCGAAATACACGAATTAGCTTTAAATCAACGCGAAACATACGATTTAACTTCAATATCAAGCGATATACACGATTTCGCTTCAAATTCGTGAGAAATAGCGATTTTAAACAAACGATTTAGCTTCAAATTCATGCGAAATGAACAATTTAGCTTCAGATTCATGCGAAATACACGAATTAGCTTTAAATCAACGCGAAACATACGATTTAGCTTCAATATCATGCGATATACACGATTTCGCTTCAAATTCGTGCGAAATAGCGGTTTTAAACAAACGATTTAGCTTCAAATTCATGTGATATGATCAATTTAGCTTCAGATTAATGCGAAATACACGAATTAGCTTTAAATCAACGCGAAACATACGATTTAACTTCAATATCAAGCGATATACACGATTTCGCTTCAAATTCGTGCGAAATAGCGGTTTTAAACAAACGATTTAGCTTCAAATTCATGTGATATGATCAATTTAGCTTCAGATTAATGCGAAATACACGAATTAGCTTTAAATCAACGCGAAACATACGATTTAACTTCAATATCAAGCGATATACACGATTTCGCTTCAAATTCGTGAGAAATAGCGATTTTAAACAAACGATTTAGCTTCAAATTCATGCGAAATGAACAATTTAGCTTCAGATTCATGCGAAATACACGAATTAGCTTTAAATCAACGCGAAACATACGATTTAGCTTCAATACCATGCGATATACACGATTTCGCTTCAAATTCGTGCGAAATAGCGGTTTTAAACAAACGATTTAGCTTCAAATTCATGTGATATGAACAATTTAGCTTCAGATTAATGCGAAATACACGAATTAGCTTTAAATCAACGCGAAACATACGATTTAGCAGAAATATCATGCGATATACACGATTTCGCTTCAAATTCGTGAGAAATAGCGATTTTAAACAAACGATTTAGCTTCAAATTCATGCGAAATGAACAATTTAGCTTCAGATTCATGCGAAATACACGAATTAGCTTTAAATCAACGCGAAACATACGATTTAGCTTCAATATCATGCGATATACACGATTTCGCTTCAAAAACGTGCGAAATAGCGGTTTTAAACAAACGATTTAGCTTCAAATTCCTGTGATATGATCAATTTAGCTTCAGATTAATGCGAAATACACGAATTAGCTTTAAATCAACGCGAAACACACGATTTAACTTCAATATCAAGCGATATACACGATTTCGCTTCAAATTCGTGAGAAATAGCGATTTTAAACAAACGATTTAGCTTCAAATTCATGCGAAATGAACAATTTAGCTTCAGATTCATGCGAAATACACGAATTAGCTTTAAATCAACGCGAAACATACGATTTAGCTTCAATATCATGCGATATACACGATTTCGCTTCAAATTCGTGCGAAATAGCGGTATAAACAAACGATTTAGCTTCAGATTCATGTGATATGATCAATTTAGCTTCAGATTAATGCGAAATACACGAATTAGCTTTAAATCAACGCGAAACATACGATTTAACTTCAATATCAAGCGATATACACGATTTCGCTTCAAATTCGTGAGAAATAGCGATTTTAAACAAACGATTTAGCTTCAAATTCATGCGAAATGAACAATTTAGCTTCAGATTCATGCGAAATACACGAATTAGCTTTAAATCAACGCGAAACATACGATTTAGCTTCAATATCATGCGATATACACGATTTCGCTTCAAATTCGTGCGAAATAGCGGTTTTAAACAAACGATTTAGCTTCAGATTCATGTGATATGATCAATTTAGCTTCAGATTAATGCGAAATACACGAATTAGCTTTAAATCAACGCGAAACATACGATTTAACTTCAATATCAAGCGATATACACGATTTCGCTTCAAATTCGTGAGAAATAGCGATTTTAAACAAACGATTTAGCTTCAAATTCATGCGAAATGAACAATTTAGCTTCAGATTCATGCGAAATACACGAATTAGCTTTAAATCAACGCGAAACATACGATTTAGCTTCAATACCATGCGATATACACGATTTCGCTTCAAATTCGTGCGAAATAGCGGTTTTAAACAAACGATTTAGCTTCAAATTCATGTGATATGAACAATTTAGCTTCAGATTAATGCGAAATACACGAATTAGCTTTAAATCAACGCGAAACATACAATTTAGCAGAAATATCATGCGATATACACGATTTCGCTTCAAATTCGTGAGAAATAGCGATTTTAAACAAACGATTTAGCTTCAAATTCATGCGAAATGAACAATTTAGCTTCAGATTCATGCGAAATACACGAATTAGCTTTAAATCAACGCGAAACATACGATTTAGCTTCAATATCATGCGATATACACGATTTCGCTTCAAATTCGTGCGAAATAGCGATTTTAAACAAACGATTTAGCTTCAAATTCATGTGATATGAACAATTTAGCTTCAGATTAATGCGAAATACACGAAATAGCTCTAAATCAACGCGAAACAGACGATTTAGCAGAAATATCATGCGATATACACGATTTCGCTTCAAATTCTTGCGAAATAGCGATTTTAAACAAACGATTTAGCTTCAAATTCATGTGATATGAACTATTAACTTCAGATTCATGCGAAATACACGAATTAGCTTTAAATCAACGCGAAACATACGATTTAGCTTCAATATCATGCGATATACACGATTTCGCTTCAAATTCGTGCGAAATAGCGGTTTTAAACAAACGATTTAGCTTCAAATTCATGTGATATGATCAATTTAGCTTCAGATTAATGCGAAATACACGAATTAGCTTTAAATCAACGCGAAACATACGATTTAACTTCAATATCAAGCGATATACACGATTTCGCTTCAAATTCGTGAGAAATAGCGATTTTAAACAACCGATTTAGCTTCAAATTCATTCGAAATGAACAATTTAGCTTCAGATTCATGCGAAATACACGAATTAGCTTTAAATGAACGCGAAACATACGATTTAGCTTCAATATCATGCGATATACACGATTTCGCTTCAAATTCGTGCGAAATAGCGGTTTTAAACAAACGATTTAGCTTCAAATTCATGTGATATGAACAATTTCGCTTCAGATTAATGCGAAATACACGAATTAGCTTTAAATCAACACGAAACATACGATTTAGCAGAAATATCATGCGATATACACGATTTCGCTTCAAATTCGTGAGAAATAGCGATTTTAAACAAACGATTTAGCTTCAAATTCATGCGAAATGAACAATTTAGCTTCAGATTCATGCGAAATACACGAATTAGCTTTAAATCAACGCGAAACATACGATTTAGCTTCAATATCATGCGATATACACGATTTCGCTTCAAATTCGTGCGAAATAGCGATTTTAAACAAACGATTTAGCTTCAAATTCATGTGATATGAACAATTTAGCTTCAGATTAATGCGAAATACACGAATTAGCTCTAAATCAACGCGAAACAGACGATTTAGCAGAAATATCATGCGATATACACGATTTCGCTTCAAATTCTTGCGAAATAGCGATTTTAAACAAACGATTTAGCTTCAAATTCATGTGATATGAACTATTAACTTCAGATTCATGCGAAATACACGAATTAGCTTTAAATCAACGCGAAACATACGATTTAGCTTCAATATCATGCGATATACACGATTTCGCTTCAAATTCGTGCGAAATAGCGGTTTTAAACAAACGATTTAGCTTCAAATTCATGTGATATGATCAATTTAGCTTCAGATTAATGCGAAATACACGAATTAGCTTTAAATCAACGCGAAACATACGATTTAACTTCAATATCAAGCGATATACACGATTTCGCTTCAAATTCGTGAGAAATAGCGATTTTAAACAACCGATTTAGCTTCAAATTCATTCGAAATGAACAATTTAGCTTCAGATTCATGCGAAATACACGATTTAGCTTTAAATGAACGCGAAACATACGATTTAGCTTCAATATCATGCGATATACACGATTTCGCTTCAAATTCGTGCGAAATAGCGGTTTTAAACAAACGATTTAGCTTCAAATTCATGTGATATGAACAATTTAGCTTCAGATTAATGCGAAATACACGAATTAGCTTTAAATCAACACGAACCATACGATTTAGCAGAAATATCATGCGATATACACGATTTCGCTTCAAATTCGTGAGAAATAGCGATTTTAAACAAACGATTTAGCTTCAAATTCATGCGAAATGAACAATTTAGCTTCAGATTCATGCGAAATACACGAATTAGCTTTAAATCAACGCGAAACATACGATTTAGCTTCAATATCATGCGATATACACGATTTCGCTTCAAATTCGTGCGAAATAGCGATTTTAAACAAACGATTTAGCTTCAAATTCATGTGATATGAACAATTTAGCTTCAGATTAATGCGAAATACACGAATTAGCTCTAAATCAACGCGAAACAGACGATTTAGCAGAAATATCATACGATATACACGATTTCGCTTCAAATTCTTGCGAAATAGCGATTTTAAACATACGATTTAGCTTCAATTTCATGTGATATGAACTGTTACGATCGTTGGTATAGTATGAATGATTAAATGGATTGTTCGCAGTTTCGAACCTACCTGCATACATTTTATACCGAACTGTTCTATTGTCGTTAGATTTGAGTCTTCTATAGCCATTAGCGCATGCCCTTTTAACTTATTAGTGAGTAATTTAACTAAATATGGTTCTTGGTTTTCCGGAATCATTGTTTTAGCTCTATCGCATGCTCTGAGAAATTGAAATATGGATGGTTTGTAGCCATCGAAGAATGGAACAGTCTCCAGCGCGTCTTTTACACTAATGGGATTATCAATACAATCAACTGGGTCAACTGTACTAAATATTGGTGCGGGGACAGTGCGCTTTGGAAGTGGGGTAAACACTTCTGGTTTGGTTAGGTAGTTTGCTTTTAGAACATTCAGTGCATCGTTGATTTGTTCTAACTCTGATTTAAATTTGGTAAACAACGCATTGTTTCTTTCGATTCCCTCTTGGGCAATCAACAATGTTTCTAATTTCTCATTAAGCTTGAATACAAGATCGTTACTTTCCCTTGATCTGGTTAGTTCTTCTAAAATTCTATTTATTAGTTCAGTTGAAATATTATTATCGTCGAGGATTGAGTTAGTATCGTCACGACTGGTCCCGGGTTGATCCATATTGAGGAGAAAAAAAAATGAAAGGAAAAAACAAAAAAACAAAAATCGTCAAAACAAAACGATTGGGTTTTACTTTTTCTGTACTTTTGTGGTAAAAGCCTTCAATTTCTGCGATCTATCCCACCGCTGCCACCAAAAATTTACTATGTTACGATCGTTGGTATAGTATGAATGATTAAATGGATTGTTCGCAGTTTCGAACCTACCTGCATACACCGGTTGCAGTTCGGGAAATTGAAGGTAAATAAATTGTTTGACCACTCCTCCAAGATACTAGTATATAAGTTTATTAAAACGGCTGTTTAGATATTTAGCAAATTTATATTAAAATATTCCGGGTCCCAATCGGGGTCGCGAAAATCTTCCTCTTGGAAGAGGCGCTCTAAGTCGTCGTTGTTAGCCCGGTCCTCATCCGTTACCGGATCGTATACCTCCACAGACGGAGGAGAGTCCGGGAACGGATCCGGCTTTAAGGATTCTTCGGCCAGTTCTCTCCCTATGTCTCGGAGCCTTTGCTCGAATTTTACGCTGAACTCCCGTTTTAGCGCGCGGAGTCGTCGAAAGAATCGGGTTTTACGCCCCCCTCGACGTTTATTTCGTGTAAGCTTGTTCGAACCATTCATCTAAAGATTAAATTTTAGATTCATTATAAATATATATATGTATATATATTTGGATTCTTATTATTATTATCCTCTCAGTATTATTAACCTTAAGCGTCACTTGGACGCAGCTAGGTCGGCACGTGTAAGCGTCACTTGGACGCAGCTAATTGGGCACGTGTCAGCGTCACTTGGACGCAGCTAATTCGGCACGTGTAAGCGTCGCTTGGACGCAGCTAATTTGGCACGTGTAAGCGTCGCTTGGACGCAGCTAATTCGGCACGTGTAAGCGTCGCTGGTCGCAGAATAAGTGCCTCGTATTAGCGTCAGTTGGACGCTGAGTGCCAGTCCAGAGAGGTAAATAATGATAAGAATCACACTTGATTGATATTTAGTAAAATTGAGAAACGTCCGAATACAGCTTGAACTAATTTCCAAAAACCAATTCAATAATATAAAGTCGGCGTTAGAACAATAAACCATGCACTGAGTTTTACAATATTTATATAAGTTACCTTAATGTATATTATTCGATGCTGATAATTAACTTTAAGATTTTGTGTGGAAACGAACTCTTTGACTTCTGCTTCACGATTAACTCTTTGCTTGACTGTGTTTGGTCGACTGACTTCTGTGGACCTCGCCTGTGTTTTTATAGGGCGCAGCCAGTGGTCGGACAGGTGGGGGTTCCCGTGTGAGTGTGTCTTCGCGGGCTGTCCCGCTGCATTCCATTCCCATCTGCATTTTGCAGGTGTGCCGACTGTTATCGCAGTCACGTACGCCTCGGCGAGACCGAGTCTACGTGCTTCTTCTTGCTGGCTGCATCCGCTGGCGCGCCGGTCCTTATCGCAGTCACGTACGCCTCGGCGAGACCGAGTCTACGTGCCTCTTCTCGCTGCCTGCATCCGCTGGCGCGCCGGTCCTTATCGCAGTCACGTACGCCTCGGCGAGACCGAGTCTACGTGCTTCTTCTTGCTGGCTGCATCCGCTGGCGCGCCGGACCTTATCGCAGTCACGTACGCCTCGGCGAGACCGAGTCTACGTGCCTCTTCTCGCTGCGTGCATCCGCTGGCGAGCCGGTCCTTATCGCAGTCACGTACGCTGCATGGGACCGAGTCTTCGCGGCCTGTCTCGTGGCATACCTTTCCTATCTGCATCCGCTGGCGAGCCGGTCCTTATCGCAGTCACGAACTCTGCATGGGACCGAGTCTTCGCGGCCTGTCTCGACGCATACCTTTCCTATCTGCATCCGCTGGCGAGCCGGTCCTTATCGCAGTCACGTACGCTGCATGGGACCGAGTCTTCGCGGCCTGTCTCGACGCATACCTTTCCTATCTGCATCCGCTGGCGAGCCGGTCCTTATCGCAGTCACGTACTCTGCATGGGACCGAGTCTTCGCGGCCTGTCTCGACGCATACCTTTCCTATCTGCATCCGCTGGCGAGCCGGTCCTTATCGCAGTCACGTACGCTGCATGGGACCGAGTCTTCGCGGCCTGTCTCGTGGCATACCTTTCCTATCTGCATCCGCTGTCGAGCCGGTCCTTATCGCAGTCACGTACGGTCCATGTGCCAACTCCTGCTTCGCGTTTCCCACCAGAGTATTGCCATCGCCACAACGACTCAGTGGGGACACTCGCCGGAGGGGATGGCCACGTTTGCTGGCCCGTCGCGTCAGTTGAGTCTTAGCTTCTAGACAGTGCGGTACGATTGTATTGGCTAAGACCAGTCGCGAGTGCAATCACAGTTCGTTCATTATTAGTATTTGATTTTCCGTGTCTACGAGTGTTTCTTCGTTTGAGTTTTTATTCGGCGAGCTGTGATTCTCGTTCGTGGTGAGTTTTACAGTTCTATTTTAAAAGCGGTATGGTATATTCGGGAAATGTTACGTTTTTGACATTTTTGTTTTGATTCCCTTTAGTTTAGTGATCTTTTTCGGATTTTTAAATTGAAGGGCCGAGTGCTCAAATGGTGTCAAATTGCGATGTAATTTGACACCATTTCTCAAAATTTTTCGAGCGCCCGGCGCTCGACCCGACTTTACAATAACGCTTTAGTCGCGGGACGTGACACCTTCCCCCTTAGATAGCAAATTTCTAAGAGAAATTTGTTCCAGGTTTCGGATGGCTGCTCGGCGTTCGGCAGTATCGGGTTTGGTTGTCTGTGTCTGGCAATCTACGCTGGTGGGTCCTGGATCATTGTCCAACGCGAAACATACGATTTAGCTTCAATATCATGCGATATACACGATTTCGCTTCAAATTCGTGCGAAATAGCGATTTTAAACAAACGATTTAGCTTCAAATTCATGTGATATGAACAATTTAGCTTCAGATTAATGAGAAATACACGAATTAGCTTTAAATCAACGCGAAACATACGATTTAACTTCAATATCAAGCGATATACACGATTTCGCTTCAAATTCTTGCGAAATAGCGATTTTAAACAAACGATTTAGCTTCAAATTCATGCGAAATGAACAATTTAACTTCAGATTCATGCGAAATACACGAATTAGCTCTAAATCAACGCGAAACATACGATTTAGCAGAAATATCATGCGATATACACGATTTCGCTTCAAATTCTTGCGAAATAGCGATTTTAAACAAACGATTTAGCTTCAAATTCATGCGAAATGAACAATTTAGCTTCAGATTCATGCGAAATACACGAATTAGCTTTAAATCAATGCGAAACATACGATTTATCGTCAATATCATGCGAAACACACGATTTCGCTTCAAATTCGTGCGAAATAGCGGTTTTAAACAAACGATTTAGCTTCAAATTCATGTGATATGATCAATTTAGCTTCAGATTCATGCGAAATACACGAATTAGCTCTAAATCAACGCGAAACTTACGATTTAGCAGAAATATCATGCGATATACACGATTTCGCTTCAAATTCTTGCGAAATAGCGATTTTAAACAAACGATTTAGCTTCAAATTCATGCGAAATGAACAATTTAGCTTCAGATTCATGCGAAATACACGAATTAGCTTTAAATCAATGCGAAACATACGATTTATCGTCAATATCATGCGAAACACACGATTTCGCTTCAAATTCGTGCGAAATAGCGGTTTTAAACAAACGATTTAGCTTCAAATTCATGTGATATGATCAATTTAGCTTCAGATTAATGCGAAATACACGAATTAGCTTTAAATCAACGCGAAACATACGATTTAACTTCAATATCAAGCGATATACACGATTTCGCATCAAATTCGTGAGAAATAGCGATTTTAAACAAACGATTTAGCTTCAAATTCATGTGATATGAACAATTTAGCTTCAGATTAATGCGAAATACACGAATTTGCTTTAAATCAACGCGAAACATACGATTTAGCAGAAATATCATGCGATATACACGATTTCGCTTCAAATTCGTGAGAAATAGCCATTTTAAACAAACGATTTAGCTTCAAATTCATGCGAAATGAACAATTTAGCTTCAGATTCATGCGAAATACACGAATTAGCTTTAAATCAACGCGAAACATACGATTTAGCTTCAATATCATGCGATATACACGATTTCGCTTCAAATTCGTGCGAAATAGCGATTTTAAACAAACGATTTAGCTTCCAATTCATGTGATATGAACAATTTAGCTTCAGATTAATGCGAAATACACGAATTAGCTCTAAATCAACGCGAAACATACGATTTAGCAGAAATATCATGCGATATACACGATTTCGCTTCAAATTCTTGCGAAATAGCGATTTTAAACAAACGATTTAGCTTCAAATTCATGCGAAATGAACAATTTAGCTTCAGATTCATGCGAAATACACGAATTAGCTTTAAATCAATGCGAAACATACGATTTATCGTCAATATCATGCGAAACACACGATTTCGCTTCAAATTCGTGCGAAATAGCGGTTTTAAACAAACGATTTAGCTTCAAATTCATGTGATATGATCAATTTAGCTTCAGATTCATGCGAAATACACGAATTAGCTCTAAATCAACGCGAAACTTACGATTTAGCAGAAATATCATGCGATATACACGATTTCGCTTCAAATTCTTGCGAAATAGCGATTTTAAACAAACGATTTAGCTTCAAATTCATGCGAAATGAACAATTTAGCTTCAGATTCATGCGAATTACACGAATTAGCTTTAAATCAATGCGAAACATACGATTTATCGTCAATATCATGCGAAACACACGATTTCGCTTACAAATTCGTGCGAAATAGCGGTTTTAAACAAACGATTTAGCTTCAAATTCATGTGATATGATCAATTTAGCTTCAGATTAATGCGAAATACACGAATTAGCTTTAAATCAACGCGAAACATACGATTTAACTTCAATATCAAGCGATATACACGATTTCGCATCAAATTCGTGAGAAATAGCGATTTTAAACAAACGATTTAGCTTCAAATTCATGTGATAATGAACAATTTAGCTTCAGATTAATGCGAAATACACGAATTTGCTTTAAATCAACGCGAAACATACGATTTAGCAGAAATATCATGCGATATACACGATTTCGCTTCAAATTCGTGAGAAATAGCCATTTTAAACAAACGATTTAGCTTCAAATTCATGCGAAATGAACAATTTAGCTTCAGATTCATGCGAAATACACGAATTAGCTTTAAATCAACGCGAAACATACGATTTAGCTTCAATATCATGCGATATACACGATTTCGCTTCAATTCGTGCGAAATAGCGATTTTAAACAAACGATTTAGCTTCCAATTCATGTGATATGAACAATTTAGCTTCAGATTAATGCGAAATACACGAATTAGCTCTAAATCAACGCGAAACAGACGATTTAGCATAAATATCATGCGATATACACGATTTCGCTTCAAATTCTTGCGAAATAGCGATTTTAAACAAACGATTTAGCTTCAAATTCATGCGAAATGAACAATTTTGCTTCAGATTCATGCGAAATACACGAATTAGCTTTAAATCAATGCGAAACATACGATTTATCGTCAATATCATGCGAAACACACGATTTCGCTTCAAATTCGTGCGAAATAGAGATTTTAAACAAAGATTTAGCTTCAGATTCATGTGATATGAACTATTTAACGTCAGATTTCATGCGAAATACACGAATTAGCTTTAAATCAACGCGAAACATACGATTTAACTTCAATATCAAGCGATATACACGATTTCGCTTCAAATTCCGGGGGAAATAGCGATTTTAAACAAACGATTTAGCTTCAAATTCATGCGAAATGAACAATTTAGCTTCAGATTCATGCGAAATACACGAGTTAGCTTTAAATCAACGCGAAACATACTATCTAGCTTCAATATCATGCGATATACACGATTTCGCTTCAAATTCGTGCGAAATAGCGATTTTAAACAAACGATTTAGCTTCAAATTCATGTGATATGAACAATTTAGCTCCAGATTAATGCGAAATACACGAATTAGCTTCAAATCAAAGCGAAACATACGATTTAGCAGAAATATCATGCGATATACACGATTTCGCTTCAAATTCGTGAGAAATAGCGATTTTAAACAAACGATTTAGCTTCAAATTCATGCGAAATGAACAATTTAGCTTCAGATTCATGCGAAATACACGAATTAGCTTTAAATCAACGCGAAACATACGATTTAGCTTCAATATCATGCGATATACACCGATTTCGCTTCAAATTCGTGAGAAATAGCCGTTTTAAACAAACAATTTAGCTTCAAATTCATGCGAAATGAACAATTTAGCTTCAGATTCATGCGAAATACACGAATTAGCTTTAAATCAACCCGAAACATACGATTTAGCTTCAATATCATGCGATATACACGATTTCGCTTCAAATTCGTGCGAAATAGCGATTTTAAACAAACGATTTAGCTTCAAATTCATGTGATATGAACAATTTAGCTTCAGATTAATGCGAAATACACGAATTAGCTTTAAATCAACGCGAAACATACGATTTAACTTCAATATCAAGCGATATACACGATTTCGCTGCAAATTCTTGCGAAATAGCGATTTTAAACAAACGATTAGCTTCAAATTCATGCGAAATGAACAATTTAGCTTCAGATTCATGCGAAATACACGAATTAGCTCTAAATCAACGCGAAACATACGATTTAGCAGAAATATCATGCGATATACAAGATTTCGCTTCAAATTCTTGCGAAATAGCGATTTTAAACAAACGATTTAGCTTCAAATTCATGCGAAATGAACAATTTAGCTTCAGATTAATGCGAAATACACGAATTTGCTTTAAATCAACGCGAAACATACGATTTAGCAGAAATATCATGCGATATACACGATTTCGCTTCTAATTCGTGAGAAATAGCGATTTTAAACAAACGATTTAGCTTCAAATTCATGCGAAATGAACAATTTAGCTTCAGATTCATGCGAAATACACGAATTAGCTTTAAATCAACGCGAAACATACGATTTAGCTTCAATATCATGCGATATACACGATTTCGCTTCAAATTCTTGCGAAATAGCGATTTTAAACAAACGATTTAGCTTCAAATTCATGCGAAATGAACAATTTTGCTTCAGATTCATGCGAAATACACGAATTGGCTTTAAATCAATGCGAAACATACGATTTATCGTCAATATCATGCGAAACACACGATTTCGCTTCAAATTCGTGCGAAATAGAGATTTTAAACAAAGATTTAGCTTCAAATTGCATGCAAAATGAACAATTTACCTTCAGATTAATGCGAAATACACGAATTAGCTTTAAATCAACGCGAAACATACGATTTAGCTTCAATATCATGCGAAACACATGATTTCGATTCAATTCGTGCGAAATAGAGATTTTAAACAAACGATTTAGCTTCAAATTCATGCGAAATGAACAATTTAGCTTCAGATTCATGCGAAATGCACGAATTAGCTTTAAATCAACGCGAAACATACGATTTAGCTTCAATATCGTGCGATATACACGATTTCTCTTCAAATTCGAGCGAAATAGCGATTTTAAACAAACGATTTAGCTTCAAATTCACGTGATATGAACTACTTAACGTCAGATTCATGCGAAATACACGAATTAGCTTTAAATCAACGCGAAACATACGATTTAACTTCAATATCAAGCGATATACACGATTTCGCTTCAAAATTCGGGGGGAAATAGCGATTTTAAACAAACGATTTAGCTTCAAATTCATGCGAAATGAACAATTTAGCTTCAGATTCATGCGAAATACACGAGTTAGCTTTAAATCAACGCGAAACATACGATCTAGCTTCAATATCATGCGATATACACGATTTCGCTTCAAATTCGTGCGAAATAGCGATTTTAAACAAACGATTTAGCTTCAAATTCATGTGATATGAACAATTTAGCTTCAGATTAATGCGAAATACACGAATTTGCTTTAAATCAACGCGAAACATACGATATAGCAGAAATATCATGCGATATACACGATTTCGCTTCAAATTCGTGCGAAATAGAGATTTTAAACAAGATTTAGCTTCAAATTCATGCAAAATGAACAATTTACCTTCAGATTAATGCGAAATTCACGAATTAGCTTTAAAATCAACGCGAAACATACGATTTAGCTTCAATATCATGCGAAACACATGATTTCGATTCAAATTCGTGCGAAATAGAGATTTTAAACAAACGATTTAGCTTCAAATTCATGCGAAATGAACAATTTAGCTTCAGATTCATGCGAAATGCACGAATTAGCTTTAAATCAACGCGAAACATACGATTTAGCTTCAATATCGTGCGATATACACGATTTCCTCTTCAAATTCGAGCGAAATAGCGATTTAAACAACGATTTAGCTTCAAATTCATGTGATATGAACTATTTAACGTCAGATTCATGCGAAATACACGAATTAGCTTTAATCAACGCGAAACATGCGATTTAACTTCAATATCAAGCGATATACACGATTTCGCTTCAAATTCGGGGGGAAATAGCGATTTTAAACAAACGATTTAGCTTCAAATTCATGTGATATGAACAATTTAGCTTCAGATTAATGCGAAATACACGAATTAGCTTTAAATCAACGCGAAACATACGATTTAGATTCAATATCATGCGAAACACACGATTTCGATTGAAATTCGTGCGAAATAGCGATTTTCAGCAAACGATTTAGCTTCAAAATTCATGCGAAATGAACAATTTAGCTTCAGATTAATGCGAAATACACGAATTAGCTTTAAATCAACGCGAAACATACGATTTAGATTCAATATCATGCGAAACACACGATTTCGATTGAAATTCGTGCGAAATAGCGATTTTCAGCAAACGATTTAGCTTCAAATTCATGCGAAATGAACAATTTAGCTTCAGATTAATGCGAAATACACGAATTAGCTTTAACTCAACGCGAAACATACGATTTAGCTTCAATATCATGCGATATACACGATTTCGCTTCAAATTCGTGCGAAATAGCGATTTTAAACAAACGATTTAGCTTCCAATTCATGTGATATGAACAATTTAGCTTCAGATTAATGCGAAATACACGAATTAGCTCTAAATCAACGCGAAACAGACGATTTAGCATAAATATCATGCGATATACACGATTTCGCTTTAAATTCTTGCGAAATAGCGATTTTAAACAAACGATTTAGCTTCAAATTCATGCGAAATGAACAATTTTGCTTCAGATTCATGCTAAATACACGAATTAGCTTTAAATCAACGCGAAACATACGATTTAGCTTCAATATCATGCGAAACACATGATTTCGATTCAAATTCGTGCGAATTAGAGATTTTAAACAAACGATTTAGCTTCAAATTCATGCGAAATGAACAATTTAGCTTCAGATCATGCGAAATGCACGAATTAGCTTTAAATCAACGCGAAACATACGATTTAGCTCCAATATCGTGCGATATACACGATTTCTCTTCAAATTCGAGCGAAATAGCGATTTTAAACAAACGATTTAGCTTGAAATTCATGTGATATGAACTATTTAACGTCAGATTCATGCGAAATACACGAATTAGCTTTAAAATCAACGCGAAACATACGATTTAACTTCAATATCAAGCGATATACACGATTTCGCTTCAAATTCGGGGGGAAATAGCGATTTTAAACAAACGATTTAGCTTCAAATTCATGCGTAATGAACAATTTAGCTTCAGATTCATGCGAAATACACGAGTTAGCTTTAAATCAACGCGAAACATACGATCTAGCTTCAATATCATGCGATATACACGATTTCGCTTCAAATTCGTGCGAAAATAGCGATTTTAAACAAACGATTTAGCTTCAAATTCATGTGATATGAACAATTTAGCTTCAGATTAATGCGAAATACACGAATTAGCTTTAAATCAACGCAGAAACATACGATTTAGATTCAATATCATGCCGAAACACACGATTTCGATTGAAATTCGTGCGAAATAGCGATTTTCAACAAACGATTTAGCTTCAAATTCATGCGAAATGAACAATTTAGCTTCAGATTAATGCGAAATACACGAATTAGCTTTAAATCAACGCGAAACATACGATTTAGCTTCAATATCAAACGATATACACGATTTCGCTTCAAATTCGTGCGAAATAGCGATTTCAAACAAACATTTAGCTTCAAATTCATGCGAAATGAACAATTTAGCTTCAGATTCATGCGAAATACACGAATTTGCTTTAAATCAACGCGAAAACATACGATTTAGCAGAAATATCATGCGATATACACGATTTCGCTTCAAATTCGGGGGGAAATAGCGATTTTAAACAAACGATTTAGCTTCAAATTCATGCGAAATGAACAATTTAGCTTCAGATTCATGCGAAATACACGAGTTAGCTTTAAATCAACGCGAAACATACGATCTAGCTTCAATATCATGCGATATACACGATTTCGCTTCAAATTCGTGCGAAATAGCGATTTTAAACAAACGATTTAGCTTCAAATTCATGTGATATGAACAATTTAGCTCCAGATTAATGCGAAATACACGAATTAGCTTAAATCAAAGCGAAACATACGATTTAGCTCCAAATATCGTGCGATATACACGATTTCTCTTCAAATTCGAGCGAAATAGCGATTTTAAACAAACGATTTAGCTTGAAATTCATGTGATATGAACTATTTAACGTCAGATTCATGCGAAATACACGAATTAGCTTTAAATCAACGCGAAACATACGATTTAACTTCAATATCAAGCGATATACACGATTTCGCTTCAAATTCGGGGGGAAATAGCGATTTTAAACAAACGATTTAGCTTCAAATTCATGCGAAATGAACAATTTAGCTTCAGATTCATGCGAAAATACACGAGTTAGCTTTAAATCAACGCGAAACATACGATCTAGCTTCAATATCATGCGATATACACGATTTCGCTTCAAATTCGTGCGAAATAGCGATTTTAAACAAACGATTTAGCTTCAAATTCATGTGATATGAACAATTTAGCTTCAGATTAATGCGAAATACACGAATTAGCTTTAAATCAACGCGAAACATACGATTTAGATTCAATATCATGCGAAACACACGATTTCGATTGAAATTCGTGCGAAATAGCGATTTTCAACAAACGATTTAGCTTCAAATTCATGCGAAATGAACAATTTAGCTTCAGATTAATGCGAAATACACGAATTAGCTTTAAATCAACGCGAAACATACGATTTAGCTTCAATATCAAACGATATACACGATTTCGCTTCAAATTCGTGCGAAATAGCGATTTCAAACAAACCATTTAGCTTCAAATTCATGCGAAATGAACAATTTTAGCTTCAGATTCATGCGAAATACACGAATTTGCTTTAAATCAACGCGAAACATACGATTTAGCAGAAATATCATGCGATATACACGATTTCGCTTCAAATTCGGGGGGAAATAGCGATTTTAAACAAACGATTTAGCTTCAAATTCATGCGAAATGAACAATTTAGCTTCAGATTCATGCGAAATACACGAGTTAGCTTTAAATCAACGCGAAACATACGATCTAGCTTCAATATCATGCGATATACACGATTTCGCTTCAAATTCGTGCGAAATAGCGATTTTAAACAAACGATTTAGCTTCAAATTCATGTAATATGAACAATTAGCTCCAGATTAATGCGAAATACACGAATTAGCTTTAAATCAAAGCGAAACATACGATTTAGCAGAAATATCATGCGATATACACCGATTTCGCTTCAAATTCGTGAGAAATAGCGATTTTAAACAAACGATTTAGCTTCAAATTCATGCGAAATGAACAATTTAGCTTCAGATTCATGCGAAATACACGAATTAGCTTTAAATCAACGCGAAACATACGATTTAGCTTCAATATCATGCGATATACACGATTTCGCTTCAAATTCGTGAGAAATAGCCGTTTTAAACAAACAATTTAGCTTCAAATTCATGCGAAATGAACAATTTAGCTTCAGATTCATGCGAAATACACGAATTAGCTTTAAATCAACCCGAAACATACGATTTAGCTTCAATATCATGCGATATACACGATTTCGCTTTCAAATTCGTGCGAAAATAGCGATTTTAAACAAACGATTTAGCTTCAAATTCATGTGATATGAACAATTTAGCTTCAGATTAATGCGAAATACACGAATTAGCTTTAAATCAACGCGAAACATACGATTTAACTTCAATATCAAGCGATATACACGATTTCGCTGCAAATTCTTGCGAAATAGCGATTTTAAACAAACGATTTAGCTTCAATTCATGCGAAATGAACAATTTAGCTTCAGATTCATGCGAAATACACGAAATTAGCTCTAAATCAACGCGAACCATACGATTTAGCAGAAATATCATGCGATATACACGATTTTCGCTTCAAATTCTTGCGAAATAGCGATTTTAAACAAACGATTTAGCTTCAAATTCATGCGAAATGAACAATTTAGCTTCAGATTAATGCGAAATACACGAATTTGCTTTAAATCAACGCGAAACATACGATTTAGCAGAAATATCATGCGATATACACGATTTCGCTTCTAATTCGTGAGAAATAGCGATTTTAAACAAACGATTTAGCTTCAAATTCATGCGAATGAACAATTTAGCATCAGATTCATGCGAAATACACGAATTAGCTTTAAATCAACGCGAAACATACGATTTAGCTTCAATATCATGCGATATACACGATTTCGCTTCAAATTCTTGCGAAAATAGCGATTTTAAACAAAACGATTTAGCTTCAAATTCATGCGAAATGAACAATTTTGCTTCAGATTCATGCGAAATACACGAATTGGCTTTAAATCAATGCGAAACATACGATTTATCGTCAATATCATGCGAAACACACGATTTCGCTTCAAATTCGTGCGAAATAGAGATTTTAAACAAAGATTTAGCTTCAAATTCATGCAAAATGAACAATTTACCTTCAGATTAATGCGAAATACACGAATTAGCTTTAAATCAACGCGAAACATACGATTTAGCTTCAATATCATGCGAAAACACATGATTTCGATTCAAATTCGTGCGAAATAGAGATTTTAAACAAACGATTTAGCTTCAAATTCATGCGAAATGAACAATTTAGCTTCAGATTCATGCGAAAATGCACGAATTAGCTTTAAATCAACGCGAAACATACGATTTAGCTTCAATATCGTGCGATATACACGATTTCTCTTCAAATTCGAGCGAAATAGCGATTTTAAACAAACGATTTAGCTTCAAATTCATGTGATATGAACTATTTAACGTCAGATTCATGCGAAATACACGAATTAGCTTTAAATCAACGCGAAACATACGATTTAACTTCAATATCAAGCGATATACACGATTTCGCTTCAAATTCGGGGGAAATAGCGATTTTAAACAAACGATTTAGCTTCAAATTCATGCGAAATGAACAATTTAGCTTCAGATTCATGCGAAATACACGAGTTAGCTTTAAATCAACGCGAAACATACGATCTAGCTTCAATATCATGCGATATACACGATTTCGCTTCAAATTCGTGCGAAATAGCGATTTTAAACAAACGATTTAGCTTCAAATTCATGTGATATGAACTATTTAACGTCAGATTCATGCGAAATACACGAATTAGCTTTAAATCAACGCGAAACATGCGATTTAACTTCAATATCAAGCGATATACACGATTTCGCTTCAAATTCGGGGGGAAATAGCGATTTTAAACAAACGATTTAGCTTCAAATTCATGTGATATGAACAATTTAGCTTCAGATTAATGCGAAATACACGAATTAGCTTTAAATCAACGCGAAACATACGATTTAGATTCAATATCATGCGAAACACACGATTTCGATTGAAATTCGTGCGAAATAGCGATTTTCAGCAAACGATTTAGCTTCAAATTCATGCGAAATGAACAATTTAGCTCAGATAATGCGAAATACACGAATTAGCTTTAAATCAACGCGAAACATACGATTTAGATTCAATATCATGCGAAACACACGATTTCGATTGAAATTCGTGCGAAATAGCGATTTCAGCAAACGATTTAGCTTCAAATTCATGCGAAATGAACAATTTAGCTTCAGATTAATGCGAAATACACGAATTAGCTTTAACTCAACGCGAACATACGATTTAGCTTCAATATCAAACGATATACACGATTTCGCTTCAAATTCGTGCGAAATAGCGATTCAAACAAACCATTTAGCTTCAAATTCATGCGAAATGAACAATTTAGCTTCAGATTCATGCGAAATACACGAATTAGCTTTAAATCAACGCGAAACATACGATTTAACTTCAATATCAAGCGATATACACGATTTCGCATCAAATTCGTGAGAAATAGCGATTTTAAACAAACGATTTAGCTTCAAATTCATGTGATATGAACAATTAGCTTCAGATTAATGCGAAATACACGAATTTGCTTTAAATCAACGCGAAACATACGATTTAGCAGAAATATCATGCGATATACACGATTTCGCTTCAAATTCGTGAGAAATAGCGATTTTAAACAAACGATTTAGCTTCAAATTCATGCGAAAATGAACAATTTAGCTTCAGATTCATGCGAAATACACGAATTAGCTTTAAATCAACGCGAAACATACGATTAGCTTCAATATCATGCGATATACACGATTTCGCTTCAAATTCGTGCGAAATAGCGACTTTAAACAAACGATTTAGCTTCCAATTCATGTGATATGAACAATTTAGCTTCAGATTAATGCGAAATACACGAATTAGCTCTAAATCAACGCGAAACAGACGATTTAGCATAAATATCATGCGATATACACGATTTCGCTTTAAATTCTTGCGAAATAGCGATTTTAAACAAACGATTTAGCTTCAAATTCATGCGAAATGAACAATTTTGCTTCAGATTCATGCTAAATACACGAATTAGCTTTAAATCAACGCGAAACATACGATTTAGCTTCAATATCATGCGAAAACACATGATTTCGATTCAAATTCGTGCGAATTAGAGATTTTAAACAAACGATTTAGCTTCAAATTCATGCGAAATGAACAATTTAGCTTCAGATTCATGCGAAATGCACGAATTAGCTTTAAATCAACGCGAAACATACGATTTAGCTCCAATATCGTGCGATATACACGATTTTCTCTTCAAATTCGAGCGAAAATAGCGATTTTAAACAAACGATTTAGCTTGAAATTCATGTGATATGAACTATTTAACGTCAGATTCATGCGAATACACGAATTAGCTTTAAATCAACGCGAAACATACGATTTAACTTCAATATCAAGCGATATACACGATTTCGCTTCAAATTCGGGGGGAAATAGCGATTTTAAACAAACGATTTAGCTTCAAATTCATGCGAAATGAACAATTTAGCTTCAGATTCATGCGAAATACACGAGTTAGCTTTAAATCAACGCGAAAACTACGATCTAGCTTCAATATCATGCGATTATACACGATTTCGCTTCAAATTCGTGCGAAATAGCGATTTTAAACAAACGATTTAGCTTCAAAATTCATGTGATATGAACAATTTAGCTTCAGATTAATGCGAAATACACGAAGTAGCTTTAAATCAACGCGAAACATACGATTTAGATTCAATATCATTCGAAAACACACGATTTCGATGAAATTCGTGCGAAATAGCGATTTTCAACAAACGATTTAGCTTCAAATTCATGCGAAATGAACAATTTAGCTTCAGATTAATGCGAAATACACGAATTAGCTTTAAATCAACGCGAAACATACGATTTAGCTTCAATATCAAACGATATACACGATTTCGCTTCAAATTCGTGCGAAATAGCGATTTCAAACAAACCATTTAGCTTCAAATTCATGCGAAATGAACAATTTAGCTTCAGATTCATGCGAAATACACGAATTTGCTTTAAATCAACGCGAAACATACGTTTAGCAGAAATATCATGCGATATACACGATTTCGCTTCAAATTCGTGCGAAATAGAGATTTTAAACAAAGATTTAGCTTCAAATTCATGCAAAATGAACAATTTACCTTCAGATTAATGCGAAATACACGAATTAGCTTTAAATCAACGCGAAACATACGATTTAGCTTCAATATCATGCGAAACACATGATTTCGATTCAAATTCGTGCGAAATAGAGATTTTAAACAAACGATTTAGCTTCAAATTCATGCGAAATGAACAATTTAGCTTCAGATTCATGCGAAATGCACGAATTAGCTTTAAATCAACGCGAAACATACGATTTAGCTTCAATATCGTGCGATATACACGATTTCTCTTCAAATTCGAGCGAAATAGCGATTTTAAACAAACGATTTAGCTTCAAATTCATGTGATATGAACTATTTAACGTCAGATTCATGCGAAATACACGAATTAGCTTTAAAATCAACGCGAAACATGCGATTTAACTTCAATATCAAGCGATATACACGATTTTCGCTCAAATTCGTGAGAAATAGCGATTTTAAACAAACGATTTTAGCTTCAAATTCATGCAAAATGAACAATTTTGCTTCAGATTCATGCGAAATACACGAATTAGCTTTAAATCAATGCGAAACATACGATTTATCGTCAATATCATGCGAAACACACGATTTCGCTTCAAATTCGTGCGAATAGAGATTTTAAACAAAGATTTAGCTTCAAATTCATGCAAAATGAACAATTTACCTTCAGATTAATGCAAAATACACGAATTAGCTTTAAATCAACGCGAAACATACGATTTAGCTTCAATATCATGCGAAACACATGATTTCGATTCAAATTCGTGCGAAATAGAGATTTTAAACAAACGTTTAGCTCAAATTCATGCGAAATGAACAATTTAGCTTCAGATTCATGCGAAATGCACGAATTAGCTTTAATCAACGCGAAACATACGATTTAGCTTCAATATCGTGCGATATACACGATTTCTCTTCAAATTCGAGCGAAATAGCGATTTTTAAACAAACGATTTAGCTTCAAATTCATGTGATATGAACTATTTAACGTCAGATTCATGCGAAATACACGAATTAGCTTTAAATCAACGCGAAACATACGATTTAACTTCATATCAAGCGATATACACGATTTCGCTTCAAATTCGTGAGAAATAGCGATTTTAAACAAACGATTTAGCTTCAAATTCATGCGAAATGAACAATTTAGCTTCAGATTCATGCGAAATACACGAATTAGCTTTAAATCAACGCGAAACATACGATTTAGCTTCAATACCATGCGATATACACGATTTCGCTTCTAATTCGTGCGAAATAGCGGTTTTAAACAAACGATTTAGCTTCAAATTCACGTGATAATGAACAATTAGCTTCAGATTAATGCGAAATACACGAATTAGCTTTAAATCAACGCGAAACATACGATTTAGCAGAAATATCATGCGATATACACGATTTCGCTTCAAATTCGTGAGAAATAGCGATTTTAAACAAACGATTTAGCTTCAAATTCATGCGAAATGAACAATTTAGCTTCAGATTCATGCGAAATACACGAATTAGCTTTAAATCAACGCGAAACATACGATTTAGCTTCAAATTCATGCGAAATTGAACAATTTTGCTTCAGATTCATGCGAAATACACGAATTAGCTTTAAATCATGCGAACATACGATTTATCGTCAATATCATTGCGAAACACACGATTTCGCTTCAAATTCGTGCGAAATAGAGATTTTAACAAAGATTTAGCTTCAAATTCATGCAAAATGAACAATTTACCTTCAGATTAATGCAAAATACACGAATTAGCTTTATATCAACGCGAAACATACGATTTAGCTTCAATATCATGCGAAACACATGATTTCGATTCAAATTCGTGCGAAATAGAGATTTTAAACAAACGATTTAGCTTCAAATTCATGCGAAATGAACAATATAGCCTCAGATTCATGCGAAATGCACGAATTAGCTTTAAATCAACGCGAAACATACGATTTAGCTTCAATATCGTGCGATATACACGATTTCTCTTCAAATTCGAGCGAAATAGCGATTTTAAACAAACGATTTAGCTTCAAATTCATGTGATATGAACTATTTAACGTCCAGATTCATGCGAAATACACGAATTAGCTTTAAATCAACGCGAAACATACGATTTAACTTCAATATCAAGCGATATACACGATTTCGCTTCAAATTCGGGGGAAATAGCGATTTTAAACAACGATTTAGCTTCAAATTCATGCGAAATGAACAATTTAGCTTCAGATTCATGCGAAATACACGAGTTAGCTTTAAATCAACGCGAAACATACGATCTAGCTTCAATATCATGCGATATACACGATTTTCGCTTCAAATTCGTGCGAAATAGCGATTTTAAACAAACGATTTAGCTTCAAATTCATGTGATTATGAACAATTTAGCTCCAGATTAATGCGAAATACACGAATTAGCTTTAAATCAAAGCGAAACATACGATTTAGCAGAAATATCATGCGATATACACGATTTCGCTTCAAATTCTTGCGAAATAGCGGTTTTAAACAAACGATTTAGCTTCAAATTCATGTGATATGATCAATTTAGCTTCAGATTAATGCGAAATACACGAATTAGCTTTAAATCAACGCGAAACATACGATTTAACTTCATTATCAAGCGATATACACGATTTCGCTTCAAATTCGTGAGAAATAGCGATTTTAAACAAACGATTTAGCTTCAAATTCATGCGAAATGAACATTTAGCTTCAGATTCATGCGAAATACACGAATTAGCTTTAAATCAACGCGAAACATACGATTTAGCTTCAATACCATGCGATATACACGATTTCGCTTCAAATTCGTGCGAAATAGCGGTTTTTAAACAAACGATTTAGCTTCAAATTCATGGATATGAACAATTTAGCTTCAGATTAATGCGAAATACACGAATTAGCTTTAAATCAACGCGAAACATACGATTTAGCAGAAATATCATGCGATATACACGATTTCGCTTCAAATTCGTGAGAAATAGCGATTTAAACAAACGGATTTAGCTTCAAATTCATGCGAAATGAACAATTTAGCTTCAGATTCATGCGAAATACACGAATTAGCTTTAAATCACGCGAAACATACGATTTAGCTTCAATATCATGCGATATACACGATTTCGCTTCAAATTCGTGCGAAATAGCGATTTTAAACAAACGATTTAGCTTCCAATTCATGAGATATGAACAATTTAGCTTCAGATAAATGCGAAATACACGAATTAGCTCTAAATCAACGCGAATCAGATGATTTAGCATTAATATCATGCGATATACACGATTTCCCTTCAAATTCTTGCGAAATAGCGATTTTAAACAAACGATTTAGCTTCAAATTCATGCGAAATGAACAATTTTGCTTCAGATTCATGCGAAATACACGAATTAGCTTTTAAATCAATGCGAACATACGATTTATCGTCAATATCATGCGAAACACACGATTTCGCTTCAAATTCGTGCGAAATAGAGATTTTAAACAAAGATTTAGCTTCAAATTCATGCAAAAATGAACAATTTACCTTCAGATTAATGCAAAATACACGAATTAGCTTTAAATCAACGCGAAACATACGATTTAGCTTCAATATCATGCGAAACCACATGATTTCGATTCAAATTCGTGCGAAATAGAGATTTTAAACAAACGATTTACCTTCAAATTCATGCGAAATGAACATTTAGCTTCAGATTCATGCGAAATGCACGAATTAGCTTTAAATCAACGCGAAACATACGATTTAGCTTCAATATCGTGCGATATACGCGATTTCTCTTCAAATTCGAGCGAAATAGCGATTTTAAACAAACGATTTAGCTTCAAATTCATGTGATTTGAACCTATTTAACGTCAGATTCAT
>NW_027477804.1:0-55480 GCF_051020955.1 Megalopta genalis | reverse complement strand
AATCCATGTGAAGCAAATGATTTAGCATCAGATACTTGCGATATAACTGATATAGCTTCAAATGCAAAGGAAACAAACGAGTTAGCATAAAATCCATGCAAAACACACGATTTAGCTTCAAATCAATGCGATGTAGAAGGTTTAGCTTCAAATCCATGCGATGCACATGTTGTAGCTGCAAATCAATGCGATGTAGAAGGTTTAGCTTCAAATCCAAGCGAAACATATGATTTATCTTCAAATCAATGCGATGGAGAAGGTTTAGCTACAAATCCTTGCGAAACAAATGATTTAGCATCAAACACTTGGGATATAAGTGATATAGCTTCAAATGCAGACGAATCAAACGAGTTAGCTTCAAAATCCATGCGATACACATCATTTAGCATTAAATCCATGCGAAGTAGAAGGCTTAGCTTCAAATCCATGCGAAACAAATGATTTAGGTACAGATACTTGCGATATAACTGATATAACTTCAAATGCAGGGGAAACAAACGAGTTTGCATCAAATCCATGCAAAACACATGATTTAGCTTCAAGTCAATGCGATGTAGAAGGTTTAGCTTCAAATCCAAGCGAAACATATGATTTAGTTGCAAATCAATGCGATGCTGAAGGTTTAGCTTTAAATTCAAGCGAAACAAATGATTTAGCATCAGATACTTCCGATATAACTGATATAGCTTCAAATGCAGGGGGAACAAACGAGTTAGCATCAAATCCATGCAAAACACAGGATTTAGCTTCAAGTCAAAGCGATGTGGAAGGTTGAGCTTCAAATCCATGCAAAACACATGATTTAGCTGCAAATCAATGCGATGTAGAAAGTTTAGTTTCAAATCCATGCGAAACAAATGATTTAGCATCAGATACTTGCGATATAAGAGATATAGATTCAAATGCAGTCGAAACATACGAGTTAGCTTCAAATCCATGCAAAACACATGATTTTTCTTCAAATACTTGCGACATAAGAGATGTAGCATAAAATGCAGACGGATCAAACGAGTAAGTTTCAAATCCAAGCGAAAGACATAATTTAGCTTCAAATAAATGCGATGTAGAAGGTTTAGTTTCAAATCCATGCGAAACAAATGATTTAGCATCAGATACTTGCGATATAAGAGATATAGATTCAAATGCAGTCGAAACATACGAGTTAGCTTCAAATCCATGCAAAACACATGATTTTTCTTCAAATACTTGCGACATAAGAGATGTAGCATAAAATGCAGACGGAACAAACGAGTAAGCTTCAAATCCAAGCGAAAGACATAATTTAGCTTCATATAAATGCGATGTAGAAGGTTTAGCTTCAAATTCAAGCGAAACACATGATTTAGCTTCAAATCAATGCGCTGTAGAAGGTTTAGCTTCAAAATCCGTGCAATACACATGTTTTAGCTTCAAATCAATGAGATGTAGAAGGTATAGCTTCAAATTCAAGCGAAACACATGATTTAGATTCAGATACTTGCGATATAAGTGATGTAGCTTCAAATGCAGGGGAAACAAACGAGTTAGCATAAAATCCATGCAAAACACATGATTTAGCTTCAAATCAATGCGATGTAGATGGTTTGGCTTCAAATCCATGCGAAACAAATGATTTAGCATCAGATACTTGCGATATAAATGATATAGCTTCAAATGCAGGGGAAACAAACGAGTTAGCATAAAATCCATGCAAAACACAAGATTTAGCTTCAAATCAATGCGATGTAGAAGGTTTAGCTTCAAATCCATGCGAAACAAACGTATTTAGCATCAGATACTTGCGATATAACTGATATAGCTTCAAATGCAGTGGAAACAAACGAGTTTGCATCAAATCCATGCAAAACACATGATTTAGCTTCAAGTCAATGCGATGTAGAAGGTTTAGCTTCAAATCCATGCGAAACAAATGATTTAGCATCAGATACCTGCGATATAACTGAAATAGCTTCAAACGCAGGGGAAACAAACGAGTTAGCATCAAATCCATGCGAAACACATGATTTAGGAGCAAATCAATGCGATGTAGAAGGTTTAGATTCAAATCCATGCGAAACCAATGATTTAGCTTCAGATATTTGCGATAGAAGGAACATCGCTTCAAATGCAGACGAACAAACGAGTTAGCTTCAAATCCATGCGAAACACATGATTTAGCTTCAAATCAATACGATGTAGCAGGATTACCTTCAAATCCATGTGAAGCAAATGATTTAGCATCAGATACTTGCGATATAACTGATATAGCTTCAAATGCAAGGGAAACAAACGAGTTAGCATAAAATCCATGCAAAACACACGATTTAGCTTCAAATCAATGCGATGTAGAAGGTTTAGCTTCAAATCCATGCGATGCACATGTTGTAGCTGCAAATCAATGCGATGTAGAAGGTTTAGCTTCAAATCCAAGCGAAACATATGATTTAGCTTCAAATCAATGCGATGGAGAAGGTTTAGCTACAAATCCTTGCGAAACAAATGATTTAGCATCAAACACTTGGGATATAAGTGATATAGCTTCAAATGCAGACGAATCAAACGAGTTAGCTTCAAAATCCATGCGATACACATCATTTAGCATTAAATCCATGCGAAGTAGAAGGCTTAGCTTCAAATCCATGCGAAACAAATGATTTAGGTACAGATACTTGCGATATAACTGAAATAGTTTCAAATGCAGGGGAAACAAACGAGTTAGAATAAAATCCATGCAAAACACACGATTTAGCTTCAAATCAATGCGATGTAGAAGGTTTAGCTTCAAATCCATGCGAAACAAATGATTTAGCATCAGATACTTGCGATATAACTGATATAGCTTCAAATGCAGGGGAAACAAACGAGTTTGCATCAAATCCATGCAAAACGCATGATTTAGCTTCAAATCAATGCGATGTAGATGGTTTAGCTTCAAATCCATGCGAAACAAATGTATTTAGCATCAGATACTTGCGATATAACTGATATAGCTTCCAATGCAGTGGAAACATACGAGTTTGCATCAAATCCATGCAAAACACATGATTTAGCTTCAAGTCAATGCGATGTAGAAGGTTTAGCTTCAAATCCATGCGAAACAAATGATTTAGCATCAGATACCTGCGATATAACTGAAATAGCTTCAAACGCAGGGGAAACAAACGAGTTAGCATCAAATCCATGCAAAATACATGATTTAGCTTCAAATCAATACGATGTAGAAGGTTTAGCTTCAAATCCATGCGAAACCAATAATTTAGCTTCAGATATTTGCGATAGAAGGGATATCGCTTCAAATGCAGACGAACAAACGAGTTAGCTTCAAATCCATGCAAAACACATGATGTAGCTTCAAATCAATACGATGTAGCAGGATTAGCTTCAAATCCATGTGAAGCAAATGATTTAGCATCAGATACTTGCGATATAACTGATATAGCTTCAAATGCAAGGGAAACAAACGAGTTAGCATAAAATCCATGCAAAACACACGATTTAGCTTCAAATCAATGCGATGTAGAAGGTTTAGCTTCAATTCCATGCGAAACAAATGAGTTAGCATCAGATACTTGCGATATAACTGATATAGCTTCAAATGCAGGGGAAACAAACGAGTTTGCATCAAATCCATGCAAAACGCATGATTTAGCTTCAAGTCAATGCGATGTAGAAAGTTTAGCTTCAAATCCAAGCGAAACATATGATTTATCTTCAAATCAATGCGATGGAGAAGGTTTAGCTACAAATCCTTGCGAAACAAATGATTTAGCATCAAACACTTGGGATATAAGTGATATAGCTTCAAATGCAGACGGATCAAACGAGTTAGCTTCAAAATCCATGCGATACACATCATTTAGCATTAAATCCATGCGAAGTAGAAGGCTTAGCTTCAAATCCATGCGAAACAAATGATTTAGGTACAGATACTTGCGATATAACTGATATAACTTCAAATGCAGGGGAAACAAACGAGTTTGCATCAAATCCATGCAAAACACATGATTTAGCTTCAAGTCAATGCGATGTAGAAGGTTTAGCTTCAAATCCAAGCGAAACATATGATTTAGTTGCAAATCAATGCGATGCTGAAGGTTTAGCTTCAAATTCAAGCGAAACAAATGATTTAGCATCAGATACTTCCGATATAACTGATATAGCTTCAAATACAGGGGGAACAAACGAGTTAGCATCAAATCCATGCAAAACACAGGATTTAGCTTCAAGTCAAAGCGATGTGGAAGGTTGAGCTTCAAATCCATGCAAAACACATGATTTAGCCTGCAAATCAATGCGATGTAGAAAGTTTAGTTTCAAATCCATGCGAAACAAATGATTTAGCATCAGATACTTGCGATATAAGAGATATAGATTCAAATGCAGTCGAAACATACGAGTTAGCTTCAAATGCATGCAAAACACATGATTTTTCTTCAAATACTTGCGACATAAGAGATGTAGCATAAAATGCAGACGGAACAAACGAGTAAGTTTCAAATCCAAGCGAAAGACATAATTTAGCTTCAAATAAATGCGATGTAGAAGGTTTAGCTTCAAATTCAAGCGAAACACATGATTTAGCTTCAAATCAATGCGCTGTAGAAGGTTTAGCTTCAAAATCCGTGCAATACACATGTTTTCGCTTCAAATCAATGAGATGTAGAAGGTATAGCTTCAAATTCAAGCGAAACACATGATTTAGATTCAGATACTTGCGATATAAGTGATGTAGCTTCAAATGCAGGGGAAACAAACGAGTTAGCATAAAATCCATGCAAAACACATGATTTAGCTTCAAATCAATGCGATGTAGATGGTTTGGCTTCAAATCCATGCGAAACAAATGATTTAGCATCAGATACTTGCGATATAAATGATATAGCTTCAAATGCAGGGGAAACAAACGAGTTAGCATAAAATCCATGCAAAACACAAGATTTAGCTTCAAATCAATGCGATGTAGAAGGTTTTAGCTTCAAATCCATGCGAAACAAACGTATTTAGCATCAGATACTTGCGATATAACTGATATAGCTTCAAATGCAGTGGAAACAAACGAGTTTGCATCAAATCCATGCAAAACACATGATTTAGCTTCAAGTCAATGCGATGTAGAAGGTTTAGCTTCAAATCCATGCGAAACAAATGATTTAGCATCAGATACCTGCGATATAACTGAAATAGCTTCAAACGCAGGGGAAACAAACGAGTTAGCATCAAATCCATGCGAAACACATGATTTAGGAGCAAATCAATGCGATGTAGAAGGTTTAGATTCAAATCCATGCGAAACCAATGATTTAGCTTCAGATATTTGCGATAGAAGGAACATCGCTTCAAATGCAGACGAACAAACGAGTTAGCTTCAAATCCATGCGAAACACATGATTTAGCTTCAAATCAATACGATGTAGCAGGATTACCTTCAAATCCATGTGAAGCAAATGATTTAGCATCAGATACTTGCGATATAACTGATATAGCTTCAAATGCAAGGGAAACAAACGAGTTAGCATAAAATCCATGCAAAACACACGATTTAGCTTCAAATCAATGCGATGTAGAAGGTTTAGCTTCAAATCCATGCGATGCACATGTTGTAGCTGCAAATCAATGCGATGTAGAAGGTTTAGCTTCAAATCCAAGCGAAACATATGATTTAGCTTCAAATCAATGCGATGGAGAAGGTTTAGCTACAAATCCTTGCGAAACAAATGATTTAGCATCAAACACTTGGATATAAGTGATATAGCTTCAAATGCAGACGAATCAAACGAGTTAGCTTCAAAATCCATGCGATACACATCATTTAGCATTAAATCCATGTGAAGTAGAAGGCTTAGCTTCAAATCCATGCGAAACAAATGATTTAGGTACAGATACTTGCGATATAACTGAAATAGTTTCAAATGCAGGGGAAACAAACGAGTTAGAATAAAATCCATGCAAAACACACGATTTAGCTTCAAATCAATGCGATGTAGAAGGTTTAGCTTCAAATCCATGCGAAACAAATGATTTAGCATCAGATACTTGCGATATAACTGATATAGCTTCAAATGCAGGGGAAACAAACGAGTTTGCATCAAATCCATGCAAAACGCATGATTTAGCTTCAAATCAATGCGATGTAGATGGTTTAGCTTCAAATCCATGCGAAACAAATGTATTTAGCATCAGATACTTGCGATATAACTGATATAGCTTCCAATGCAGTGGAAACATACGAGTTTGCATCAAATCCATGCAAAACACATGATTTAGCTTCAAGTCAATGCGATGTAGAAGGTTTAGCTTCAAATCCATGCGAAACAAATGATTTAGCATCAGATACCTGCGATATAACTGAAATAGCTTCAAACGCAGGGGAAACAAACGAGTTAGCATCAAATCCATGCAAAATACATGATTTAGCTTCAAATCAATACGATGTAGAAGGTTTAGCTTCAAATCCATGCGAAACCAATAATTTAGCTTCAGATATTTGCGATAGAAGGATATCGCTTCAAATGCAGACGAACAAACGAGTTAGCTTCAAATCCATGCAAAACACATGATGTAGCTTCAAATCAATACGATGTAGCAGGATTAGCTTCAAATCCATGTGAAGCAAATGATTTAGCATCAGATACTTGCGATATAACTGATATAGCTTCAAATGCAAGGGAAACAAACGAGTTAGCATAAAATCCATGCAAAACACACGATTTAGCTTCAAATCAATGCGATGTAGAAGGTTTAGCTTCAATTCCATGCGAAACAAATGAGTTAGCATCAGATACTTGTGATATAACTGATATAGCTTCAAATGCAGGGGAACCAAACGAGTTTGCATCAAATCCATGCAAAACGCATGATTTAGCTTCAAGTCAATGCGATGTAGAAAGTTTAGCTTCAAATCCAAGCGAAACATATGATTTATCTTCAAATCAATGCGATGGAGAAGGTTTAGCTACAAATCCTTGCGAAACAAATGATTTAGCATCAAACACTTGGGATATAAGTGATATAGCTTCAAATGCAGACGAATCAAACGAGTTAGCTTCAAAATCCATACGATACACATCATTTAGCATTAAATCCATGCGAAGTAGAAGGCTTAGCTTCAAATCCATGCGAAACAAATGATTTAGGTACAGATACTTGCGATATAACTGATATAACTTCAAATGCAGGGGAAACAAACGAGTTTGCATCAAATCCATGCAAAACACATGATTTAGCTTCAAGTCAATGCGATGTAGAAGGTTTAGCTTCAAATTCAAGCGAAACACATGATTTAGCTTCAAATCAATGCGCTGTAGAAGGTTTAGCTTCAAAATCCGTGCAATACACATGTTTTAGCTTCAAATCAATGAGATGTAGAAGGTATAGCTTCAAATTCAAGCGAAACACATGATTTAGATTCAGATACTTGCGATATAAGTGATGTAGCTTCAAATGCAGGGGAAACAAACGAGTTAGCAGAAAATCCATGCAAAACACATGATTTAGCTTCAAATCAATGCGATGTAGATGGTTTGGCTTCAAATCCATGCGAAACAAATGATTTAGCATCAGATACTTGCGATATAAATGATATAGCTTCAAATGCAGGGGAAACAAACGAGTTAGCATAAAATCCATGCAAAACACAAGATTTAGCTTCAAATCAATGCGATGTAGAAGGTTTAGCTTCAAATCCATGCGAAACAAACGTATTTAGCATCAGATACTTGCGATATAACTGATATAGCTTCAAATGCAGTGGAAACAAACGAGTTTGCATCAAATCCTTGCAAAACACATGATTTAGCTTCAAGTCAATGCGATGTAGAAGGTTTAGCTTCAAATCCAAGCGAAACATATGATTTAGTTGCAAATCAATGCGATGTAGAAGGTATAGCTTCAAATCCAAGCGAAACATATGATTTATCATCGGATACTTGCGATATAACTGAAATAGCTTCAAATGCAGGGGAAACAAACGAGTTAGCATAAAATCCATGCAAAACACACGATTTAGCTTCAAATCAATGCGATGTAGAAGGTTTAGCTTCAAATCCATGCGAAACAAATGATTTAGCATCAGATACTTCCGATATAACTGATATAGCTTCAAATACAGGGGGAACAAACGAGTTAGCATCAAATCCATGCAAAACACAGGATTTAGCTTCAAGTCAAAGCGATGTGGAAGGTTGAGCTTCAAATCCATGCAAAACACATGATTTAGCTGCAAATCAATGCGATGTAGAAAGTTTAGTTTCAAATCCATGCGAAACAAATGATTTAGCATCAGATACTTGCGATATAAGAGATATAGATTCAAATGCAGTCGAAACATACGAGTTAGCTTCAAATCCATGCAAAACACATGATTTTTCTTCAAATACTTGCGACATAAGAGATGTAGCATAAAATGCAGACGGAACAAATGAGTAAGTTTCAAATCCAAGCGAAAGACATAATTTAGCTTCAAATAAATGCGATGTAGAAGGGTTAGTTTCAATCCATTCGAAACAAATGATTTAGCATCAGATACTTGCGATATAAGAGATATAGATTCAAATGCAGTCGAAACATACGAGTTAGCTTCAAATGCATGCAAAACACATGATTTTTCTTCAAATACTTGCGACATAAGAGATGTAGCATAAAATGCAGACGGAACAAACGAGTAAGCTTCAAATCCAAGCGAAAGACATAATTTAGCTTCAAATAAATGCGATGTAGAAGGTTTAGCTTCAAATTCAAGCGAAACACATGATTTAGCTTCAAATCAATGCGCTGTAGAAGGTTTAGCTTCAAAATCCGTGCAATACACATGTTTTAGCTTCAAATCAATGAGATGTAGAAGGTATAGCTTCAAATTCAAGCGAAACACATGATTTAGATTCAGATACTTGCGATATAAGTGATGTAGCTTCAAATGCAGGGGAAACAAACGAGTTAGCAGAAAATCCATGCAAAACACATGATTTAGCTTCAAATCAATGCGATGTAGATGGTTTGGCTTCAAATCCATGCGAAACAAATGATTTAGCATCAGATACTTGCGATATAAATGATATAGCTTCAAATGCAGGGGAAACAAACGAGTTAGCATAAAATCCATGCAAAACACAAGATTTAGCTTCAAATCAATGCGATGTAGAAGGTTTAGCTTCAAATCCATGCGAAACAAACGTATTTAGCATCAGATACTTGCGATATAACTGATATAGCTTCAAATGCAGTGGAAACAAACGAGTTTGCATCAAATCCTTGCAAAACACATGATTTAGCTTCAAGTCAATGCGATGTAGAAGGTTCAGCTTCAAATCCATGCGAAACAAATGATTTAGCATCAGATACCTGCGATATAACTGAAATAGCTTCAAACGCAGGGGAAACAAACGAGTTAGCATCAAATCCATGCGAAACACATGATTTAGGAGCAAATCAATGCGATGTAGAAGGTTTAGATTCAAATCCATGCGAAACCAATGATTTAGCTTCAGATATTTGCGATAGAGGGAACATCGCTTCAAATGCAGACGAACAAACGAGTTAGCTTCAAATCCATGCGAAACACATGATTTAGCTTCAAATCAATACGATGTAGCAGGATTACCTTCAAATCCATGTTAAGCAAATGATTTAGCATCAGATACTTGCGATATAACTGATATAGCTTCAAATGCAAGGGAAACAAACGAGTTAGCATAAAATCCATGCAAAACACACGATTTAGCTTCAAATCAATGCGATGTAGAAGGTTTAGCTTCAAATCCATGCGATGCACATGTTGTAGCTGCAAATCAATGCGATGTAGAAGGTTTAGCTTCAAATCCAAGCGAAACATATGATTTATCTTCAAATCAATGCGATGGAGAAGGTTTAGCTACAAATCCTTGCGAAACAAATGATTTAGCATCAAACACTTGGGATATAAGTGATACAGCTTCAAATGCAGACGAATCAAACGAGTTAGCTTCAAAATCCATGCGATACACATCATTTAGCATTAAAACCATGCGAAGTAGAAGGCTTAGCTTCAAATCCATGCGAAACAAATGATTTAGGTACAGATACTTGCGATATAACTGATATAACTTCAAATGCAGGGGAAACAAACGAGTTTGCATCAAATCCATGCAAAACACATGATTTAGCTTCAAGTCAATGCGATGTAGAAGGTTTAGCTTCAAATCCAAGCGAAACATATGATTTAGTTGCAAATCAATGCGATGCTGAAGGTTTAGCTTCAAATTCAAGCGAAACAAATGATTTAGCATCAGATACTTCCGATATAACTGATATAGCTTCAAATGCAGGGGGAACAAACGAGTTAGCATCAAATCCATGCAAAACACAGGATTTAGCTTCAAGTCAAAGCGATGTGGAAGGTTGAGCTTCAAATCCATGCAAAACACATGATTTAGCTGCAAAACAATGCGATGTAGAAAGTTTAGTTTCAAATCCATGCGAAACAAATGATTTAGCATCAGATACTTGCGATATAAGAGATATAGATTCAAATGCAGTCGAAACATACGAGTTAGCTTCAAATCCATGCAAAACACATGATTTTTCTTCAAATACTTGCGACATAAGAGATGTAGCATAAAATGCAGACGGAACAAACGAGTAAGCTTCAAATCCAAGCGAAAGACATAATTTAGCTTCAAATAAATGCGATGTAGAAGGTTTAGTTTCAAATCCATGCGAAACAAATGATTTAGCATCAGATACTTGCGATATAAGAGATATAGATTCAAATGCAGTCGAAACATACGAGTTAGCTTCAAATCCATGCAAAACACATGATTTTTCTTCAAATACATGCGACATAAGAGATGTAGCATAAAATGCAGACGGAACAAACGAGTAAGCTTCAAATCCAAGCGAAAGACATAATTTAGCTTCAAATAAATGCGATGTAGAAGGTTTAGCTTCAAATTCAAGCGAAACACATGATTTAGCTTCAAATCAATGCGCTGTAGAAGGTTTAGCTTCAAAATCCGTGCAATACACATGTTTTAGCTTCAAATCAATGAGATGTAGAAGGTATAGCTTCAAATTCAAGCGAAACACATGATTTAGATTCAGATACTTGCGATATAAGTGATGTAGCTTCAAATGCAGGGGAAACAAACGAGTTAGCATAAAATCCATGCAAAACACATGATTTAGCTTCAAATCAATGCGATGTAGATGGTTTGGCTTCGAATCCATGCGAAACAAATGATTTAGCATCAGATACTTGCGATATAAATGATATAGCTTCAAATGCAGGGGAAACAAACGAGTTAGCATAAAATCCATGCAAAACACAAGATTTAGCTTCAAATCAATACGATGTAGCAGGATTAGCTTCAAATCCATGTGAAGCAAATGATTTAGCATCAGATACTTGCGATATAACTGATATAGCTTCAAATGCAAGGGAAACAAACGAGTTAGCATAAAATCCATGCAAAATACATGATTTAGCTGCAAATCAATGCGATGTAGAAGGTTTAGCTTCAAATCCATGCGAAACACATGATTTAGCATCAGATACTTGCGATATAACTGAAATAGCTTCAAATGCAGGGAAACAAACGAGTTAGCATAAAATCCATGCAAAACGCACGATTTAGCTCCAAATCAATCCGATGTAGAAGGTTTAGCTTCAAATCCATGCGATACACATGTTGTAACTGCAAATCAATGCGATGTAGAAGGTTTAGCTTCAAATCCAAGCGAAACATATGATTTAGCTTCAAATCAATGCGATGTAGAAGGTTTAGCTACAAATCCATGCGAAACAAATGATTTAGCATCGAACACTTGGGATATAAGTGATATAGCTTCAAATGCAGACGAATCAAACGAGTTAGATTCAAAATCAATGTGATACACATCATTTCGGTTTAAATCCATGCGAAGTAGAAGGCTGAGATTCAAATCCATGCGAAACAAATGATTTAGGTACAGGTACTTGCGATAGAAGTGATATAGCTTCAAATACAGGAGAAATAAACGAGTTAGCATCAAATCCATGCAAAACTCATGATTTAGCTTCAAATAAAAGCGATGTAGAATCTTTAGCTTCAAATCCAAGCGAAACAAATGATTTTGCTGCAAATCAATGCGATGTAGAAGGTTTAGCTTCAAATCCATGCGAAACAAATGATTTAGCATCAGATACTTGCGATATAACTGAAATAGCTTCAAACGCAGGGGAAACAAACGAGTTAGCATCAAGTCCATGCAAAACACATGATTAAGCTTCAAATCAAAGCGATGTAGAGGGTATAGCTTCAAATTCAAGCGAAACACATGATTTAGCTTCAAATCAATGCGATGTAGAGGGTTTAGCTTCAAATCCAAGCGAAAGATATGATTTAGCTTCAAATCAATGCGATGTAGAAGGTTTAGCTACAAATCCATGCGAAACAAATGATTTAGCATCAGATACTTGCGATATAACTGAAATAGCTTCAAATGCAGGGGAAACAAACGAGTTAGCTTCAAATCCATGCTAAACACACGATTTAGCTTCAAATCAATGCGATGTAGAAGGTTTAGCTTCAAATCCATGCGAAACAAATGATTTAGCATCAGATACTTGCGATATAACTGATATAGCTTCAACTGCAGGGGAAACAAACGAGTTTGCATCAAATCCATGCAAAACGCATGATTTAGCTTCAAGTCAATGCGATGTAGAAGGTTTAGCTTCAAATCCAAGCGAAACATATGATTTAGCTTCAAATCAATGCGATGGAGAAGGTTTAGCTACAAATCCTTGCGAAACAAATGATTTAGCATCAAACACTTGGGATATAAGTGATATAGCTTCAAATGCAAACGAATCAAACGAGTTAGCTTCAAAATCCATGCGATACACATCATTTAGCATTAAATCCATGCGAAGTAGAAGGCTTAGCTTCAAATCCATGCGAAACAAATGATTTAGGTACAGATACTTGCGATATAACTGAAATAACTTCAAATGCAGGGGAAACAAACGAGTTTGCATCAAATCCATGCGAAACACATGATTTAGGAGCAAATCAATGCGATGTAGAAGGTTTTGATTCAAATCCATGCGAAACCAATGATTTAGCTTCAGATATTTGCGATAGAAGGGACATCGCTTCAAACGCAGACGAACAAACGAGTTAGCTTCAAATCCATGCGAAACACATGATTTAGCTTCAAATCAATACGATGTAGCAGGATTAGCTTCAAATCCATGTGAAGCAAATGATTTAGCATCAGATACTTGCGATATAACTGATATAGCTTCAAATGCAAGGGAAACAAACGAGTTAGCATAAAATCCATGCAAAATACATGATTTAGCTGCAAATCAATGCGATGTAGAAGGTTTAGCTTCAAATCCATGCGAAACACATGATTTAGCATCAGATACTTGCGATATAACTGAAATAGCTTCAAATGCAGGGAAACAAACGAGTTAGCATAAAATCCATGCAAAACGCACGATTTAGCTCCAAATCAATCCGATGTAGAAGGTTTAGCTTCAAATCCATGCGAAACAAATGATTTAGCATCAGATACTTGCGATATAACTGATATAGCTTCAAATGCAGGGGAAACAAACGAGTTTGCATCAAATCCATGCAAAACACATGATTTAGCTTCAAGTCAATGCGATGTAGAAGGTTTAGCTTCAAATCCAAGCGAAACATATGATTTAGCTTCAAATCAATGCGATGTAGAAGGTTAGCTTCAAATCCATGCGATACACATGTTGTAACTGCAAATCAATGCGATGTAGAAGGTTTAGCTTCAAATCCAAGCGAAACATATGATTTAGCTTCAAATCAATGCGATGTAGAAGGTTTAGCTACAAATCCATGCGAAAGAAATGATTTAGCATCAGATACTTGCGATATAACTGATATAGCTTCAAATGCAAGGGAAACAAACGAGTTAGCATAAAATCCACGCAAAACACACGATTTAGCTTCAAATCAATGCGATGTAGAAGGTTTAGCTTCAAATCCAAGCGATGCACATGTTGTAGCTGCAAATCCATGCGAAGTAGAAGGCTTAGCTTCAAATCCATGCGAAACAAATGATTTAGGTACAGATACTTGCGATATAACTGAAATAGCTTCAAATGCAGGGGAAACAAACGAGTTAGCATAAAATCCATGCAAAACACACGATTTAGCTTCCAATCAATGCGATGTAGAAGGTTTAGCTTCAAATCCATGCGAAACAAACGATTTAGCATCAGATACTTGCGATATAACTGATATAGCTTCAAATGCAGTGGAAACAAACGAGTTTGCATCAAATCCATGCAAAACACATGATTTAGCTTCAAGTCAATGCGATGTAGAAGGTTTAGCTTCAAATCCAAGCGAAACACATGATTTAGCTTCAAGTCAATGCGATGTAGAAGGTTTAGCTACAAATCCATGCGAAACAAATGATTTAGCATCGAACACTTGGGATATAAGTGATATAGCTTCAAATGCAGACGAATCAAACGAGTTAGATTCAAAATCCATGTGATACACATCATTTCGGTTTAAATCCATGCGAAGTAGAAGGCTGAGATTCAAATCCATGCGAAACAAATGATTTAGGTACAGGTACTTGCGATAGAAGTGATATAGCTTCAAATACAGGAGAAATAAACGAGTTAGCATCAAATCCATGCAAAACTCATGATTTAGCTTCAAATAAAAGCGATGTAGAATCTTTAGCTTCAAATCCAAGCGAAACAAATGATTTAGCATCAGATACTTGCGATATAACTGAAATAGCTTCAAATGCAGGGGGAACAAACGAGTTAGCATCAAATCCATGCGAAACACATGATTTAGGAGCAAATCAATGCGATGTAGAAGGTTTAGATTCAAATCCATGCGAAACCAATGATTTAGCTTCAGATATTTGCGATAGAAGGGACATCGCTTCAAATGCAGACGAACAAACGAGTTAGCTTCAAATCCATGCGAAACACATGATTTAGCTTCAAATCAATACGATGTAGCAGGATTACCTTCAAATCCATGTGAAGCAAATGATTTAGCATCAGATACTTGCGATATAACTGATATAGCTTCAAATGCAAGGGAAACAAACGAGTTAGCATAAAATCCATGCAAAACAAATGATTTAGCATCAGATACTTGCGATATAACTGATATAGCTTCAAATGCAGGGGAAACAAACGAGTTTGCATCAAATCCATGCAAAACGCATGATTTAGCTTCAAAGTCAATGCGATGTAGAAGGTTTAGCTTCAAATCCATGCGTTGCACATGTTGTACCTGCAAATCAATGCGATGTAGAGGGTTTAGCTTCAAATCCAAGCGAAACACATGATTTAGCATCAGATACTTGCGATATAACTGAAATAGCTTCAAATTCAGGGGAAACAAACGAGTTAGCTTCAAATCCATGCTAAACACACGATTTAGCTTCAAATCAATGCGATGTAGAAGGTTTAGCTACAAATCCATGTGAAACAAATGATTTCGCATCAGATACTTGCGATATAACTGATATAGCTTCAAATGCAAGGGAAACAAACGAGTTAGCATAAAATCCACGCAAAACACACGATTTAGCTTCAAATCAATGCGATGTAGAAGGTTTAGCTTCAAATCCAAGCGATGCACATGTTGTAGCTGCAAATCCATGCGAAATAGAAGGCTTAGCTTCAAATCCATGCGAAACAAATGATTTAGGTACAGATACTTGCGATATAACTGAAATAGCTTCAAATGCAGGGGAGACAAACGAGTTTGCATCAAATCCATGCAAAACGCATGATTTAGCTTCAAGTCAATGCGATGTAGAAGGTTTAGCTTCAAATCCAAGCGAAACATATGATTTAGCTTCAAATCAATGCGATGGAGAAGGTTTAGCTACAAATCCTTGCGAAACAAATGATTTAGCTTCAAATCAATACGATGTAGCAGGATTAGCTTCAAATCCATGTGAAGCAAATGATTTAGCATCAGATACTTGCGATATAACTGATATAGCTTCAAATGCAAGGGAAACAAATGAGTTAGCATAAAATCCATGCAAAACACATGATTTAGCTGCAAATCAATGCGATGTAGAAGGTTTAGCTTCAAATCCTTGCGAAACAAATGATTTAGCTTCAAACACTTGTGATATAAGTGATATAGCTGCCAATGCAGACGATTCAAACGGGGTAGCTTCAAAAGCCATGCGATACATATAATTTTGCTTCAAATCGATACGAGGTAGAAGGTTTAGCTTCAAATCCATGCGAAACAAATTATTCAGATTCAAACACTTGTGATATAAGTGATATATCATCAAATGCAGGCGAAACGAACAAGTTAGCATAAAATCCATGCAAAACACATAATTTAGCTGCAAATCAATGCGATGTAGAAGGCTTAGCTTCAAATCCATGCGAAACAAATGATTTAGGTACAGATACTTGCGATATAACTGATATAACTTCAAATGCAGGGGAAACAAACGAGTTTGCATCAAATCCATGCAAACACATGATTTAGCTTTAAGTCAATGCGATGTAGAAGGTTTAGCTTCAAATCCAATCGAAACATATGATTTAGTTGCAAATCAATGCGATGCTGAAGGTTTAGCTTCAAATTCAAGCGCAACAAATGGTTTAGCATCAGATACTTCCGATATAACTGATATAGCTTCAAATGCAGGGAAAACAAACGAGTTAGCATAAAATCCATGCAACACACACGATTTAGCTTCAAATCAATGCGATGTAGAAGGTTTAGCTTCAAATCCATGCGAAACAAATGATTTAGCATCAGATACTTGCGGTATAAGTGATACAGTTTCAAATGCAGACGAAATAAACGTGTTAGCTTCCAATACAAGCGAATCACATGATTTAGCTTCAAATCAATGCGATGTAGAAGGATTAGCTTCAAATCCATGCGAAGCAAATGATTGAGCTTGAAACACTTGGGATATATGTGATATAGCTTCAAATGCAGACGAAACAAACGAGTTAGCTTCAAATCAATGCGAAACTCTTGATTTAGCTGCAAAGCAATTCTATGTAGAAGGTTTAGCTTCAAATCCATGAGACACAAATGATTTAGCTTTAGATACTTGCGATATAAGTGATACAGCTTCAAATGCAGACAAAATAAACGAGCTAGTATCCAATCCAAGCGAAACACATGATTTAGCTTCAAATCAATTCGAAGTAGAAGGATTAGCTTCAAATCCATGCGATACAATTGAGTTAGCATCAGATACATGCGATATAAGTGATATAGCTTCAAGTGCTGACGAAACAAACGAGTTAGCTTCAAATCCAAGCGCAACACAAGACTTAGCTGCAAATGAATCCGATGTAGAAGGTTTAGCTTTAAATTCATGCGAAACAAATGATTTAGCATAAGATACTTGCGATATAAGTGATATAGCTTCAAACGCAGACGAATCAATCGAGTTAGCTTCAAAATCCATGAAATACACATCAGTTAGCTTCAAATCCATGCGAAGTAGAAGTCTGAGCTTCAAATCTATGCGAAACACATGATTTAGCTTTAAATCCTTGCGAAGTAGAAGGCTTTGCTTCAACTCCATGCGATCAAATGATTTAGGTTCAGATACTTGCGATACATTGATATTGCTTCAAATGCAGGCGAAACTAACGAGTTAGCTTCAAATCCATGCGAAATACATGATTTAGCTTCAAATCAATGCGATGTAGAAGGTTAAACTTCAATCTATACGAAACAAATGATTTAGCTTCAGATACTTGCGATATAAGTGATATAGCATCAAATGCAGGCGAAATGACCGAGTTAGCTTCAAATCCATGCGAATCACATGATTTAGCTGCAAATCATGGCGATGTAGAAGGTATAGCTCCAAATCCAAGCGAAACACATGATTTAGCTTCAAATCAATGCGATGTAGAAGGTTTAGCTTCAAATCCCTGCGGAACAAATGATTTAGCTTCAAACACTTGCGATATAAGTGATATAGCATCAAATGCAGGGGAAACAAACGAGTTAGCATCAATTCCATGCAAAACACATGATTTAGCTTCAAATCAAAGCGATGTAGAAGGTATATCTTCAAATCCAAACGAAACACATGATTTAGCTTCAAATCAATGCGATGTAGAAGTTATAGATTTAAATCCAAGCGCAACACATGATTTAGCTTCAAATCAATGCGATGTAGAAGGTTTAGCCTCAAGTCCATGCGAAACAAATGATTAACCTACAAACACTTGGGATATAAGTGATATAGCAGGAAATGCAGACGAATCAAACGGGGAAGCTTCAAAATCCATGCGATACATATCATTTAACTTCAAATCGATACGAAGTAGAAGGCTTAGCTTCAAATCCATGCGAAACACATGATTTAGCTGCAAATCAATGCGATGTAAAAGGTTTAGCTTCAAATCCAAGCGAAACACATGATTTAGCAGCAGATACTTGCGATATAACTGAAATAGCTTCAAATGCAGGGGAAAAAAACGAGTTAGCATCAAATCCATGCAAAACACATGACTTAGCTTCAAATCAAAGCGATGTAGAAGGTATAGCTTCAAATCCAAGCGAAACACATGATTTACCTGCAAATCAATGCGATGTAGAAGGTTTAGCTTCAAATCCATGCGAAACAAATGATTTACCTACAAACACTTGGAATATAAGTGATATAGCAGGAAATGCAGACGTATCAAACGGGGAAGCTTCAAAATCCATGCGATACATATCATTTAACTTCAAATCGATACCAAGTAGAAGGCTTAGCTTCAAATCCATGCGAAACAAATGATTTAGGTTCAGATACTTGCGATACATTGATATTGCTTCAAATGCAGGCGAAACTAGCGAATTAGTTTCAAATCCCTGCGAAACACATGATTTAGCTTCAAACACTTGGGATATAAGTGATATAGCTTCAAATGCAGACGAAACAAACGAGTTAGCTTCAAAGCCAAGCGAATCACATGACTTAGCTTCAAATCAATGCGATTTAGAAGTTTTAGCTTCAAATCCATGCGAAACACATGATTTAGCTGCAAATCAATGCGATGTAGAAGGTTTAGCTTCAAATCCATGCGAAACAAATGATTTAGCTTCAAACACTTGTGAAATAGGTGATATAGCTGCAAATGCAGACGAATCAAACGGGATTAGCTTCAATATCCATGCAATACATATCATTTAGCTTCAAATCGATACGACGTAGAAGGCTTAGCTTCAAACCCATGCGAAACAAATTATTTAGGTTCAGATACTTGCGATACATTGATATAGCTACAAATGCAGGCGAAACAAACGAGTTAGCTTCAAATCCAAACGAATCACATGATTTAGCTTCAAATCAATGCGATGTAGAAGGTTTAGCTTCAAATCCATGCGAAACAAATGATTTACAATCAGGTACATGCGATATAAGTGATATAGATTCAAATGCAGGATAAACAAACGAGTTAGCTTCAAATTCATGCAAAACACATGATTAAGCTTCAATTCAATGCGATCTAGAAGGTTTAGCTTCCAATCCATGCGAAACAAATGATTTAACATCGGATAGTTGCGATATAAGTGATATAGTTTCAAATGCAGGGGAAACAAACGAGTTAACATCAAATCCAAGCGAAACACATGATTTAGCTTCAAATCAAAGCGATGTACAAGGTATATCTTCAAATCCAAGCTAAACACATGATTTAGCTTCAAATCAATGCGATGTGGAAGGTATAGATTCAAATCTAAGCGCTACACATGATTTAGCTTCAAATCAATGCGATGTAGAAGGTTTAGCTTCAAATCCATGCGAGACAAATGATTTAGCATCAGATACTTGCGATATAACCGAAATAGCTTCAAATGCAGGGAAACAAACGAGTTAGCATCAATTCCATGCAAAACACATGATTTAGCTTCAAATCAAAGCGATGTACATGGTGTATCTACAAATCCAAACGAAACACATGATTTAGCTTCAAATCAATGCGATGTAGAAGGTATAGATTCAAATCCAAGCGCAAAACATGATTTAGCTTCAAATCAATGCGATGTAGAAGGTTTAGCCTCAAATCCATGCGAAACAAATGATTTACCTACAAACACTTGGGATATAAGTGATATAGCAGGAAATGCAGACGAATTAAACGGGGAAGCTTCAAAATTCATGCGATACATATCATTTAACTTCAAATCGATACGAAGTAGAAGGCTTAGCTTCAAATCCATGCGAAACAAATGATTTAGCATCAGATACTTGCGATATAACTGAAATAGCTTCAAATGCAGGGGAAACAAACGAGTTAGCATCAATTCCATGCGAAACACATGATTTAGCTGCAAATCAATGCGATGTAGAAGGTTTAGCTTCAAATCCAAACGAAACACATGATTTAGCTTCAAATCAATGCGATGTAGAAGGTATAGATTCCAATCCAAGCGCAACACATGATTTAGCTTCAAATCAATGCGATGTAGAAGGTTAAACATCAAATCTATACGAAACAAGTGATTTAGCTTCAGATACTTGCGATATAACTGATATAGCTTCAAATGCAGGGGAAACAAACGAGTTAGCTTCAAATCCATGCGAAACACATGATTTAGCTGCAAATCAATGCGATGTAGAAGGTTTAGCTTCAAATCCATGCGAAACAAATGATTTAGCATCAGATACTTGCGATATAACTGAAATAGCTTCAAATGCAGGGGAAACAAACGAGTTATCATCAATTCCATGCAAAACACATGATTTAGCTTCAAATCAAAGCGATGTACAAGGTATATCTTCAAATCCAAACGAAACACATGATTTAGCTTCAAATCAATGCGATGTAAAAGGTTTAGCTCCAAATCCAAGCGCACCACATGATTTAGCTGCAAATCAATGCGATGTAGAATGTTTAGCTTCAAATCCATGCGAAACAAATGATTTAGCATCAGATACTTGCGATATAACTGATATAGCTTCAAATGCAGACGAATCAAACGAGTTAGCTTCAAAAACCATGCGATACACATGATTTAGCTGCAAATCAATGCGAAGTAGAAGGCTTAGCTTCAAATCCACGCGAAACAAATGACTTAGGTTCAGATACTTGCGATATAACTGATATAGCTTCAAATGCAGTGGAAACAAACGAGTTAGCATAAAAACCATGCAAAACACATGATTTAGCTGCAAATCAATGAGATGTAAAAGGTTTAGCTTCAAATCCCAGCGAAACACATGATTTGGCCTCAGATACTTGCGATATAACTGAAATAGCTTCAAATGCAGGGGAAACAAACGAATGAGCATCAAATCCATGCAAAATACATGATTTAGCTTCAAATCAAAGCGATGTAGAAGGTATAGTTTCAAATCCAAGCGAAACATATGATTTAGCTTCAAATCAATGCGATGTAGAAGGTTTAGCTTCAAATCCATGCGGAACAAATGATTTAACATCCGATACTGGCGATATAACTGATATAGCTTCAAATGCAGGGGAAACAAACGAGTTAGCATCAAATCCATGCGAAATACATGATTTGGCTGCAAATCAATGCGATGTAGAAGGTTAAACTTCAAATCTATACGAAACAAATGATTTAGCTTCAGATACTTGCGATATAAGTGATATAGCATCAAATGCAGGCGAAACGACCGAGTTAGCTTCAAATCCATGCGAAACACATGATTTAGCTGCAAATCAATGCGATGTAGAAGGTATAGCTTCAAATCCAAGCGAAACACATGATTTAGCTGCAAATCAATGCGATGTAGATTGTATAGCTTCAAATCCATGCGAAACACATAATTTAGCTGCAAATCAATGCGATGTAGATGGTTTAGCTTCAAATCCATGCGAAACAAGTGATTTAGCTTCAGATACTTGCGATATAACTGATATAGCTTCAAATGCAGGGACAACAAACGAGTTAGCTTCAAATCCATGCGAAACACATGATTTAGCTGCAAATCAATGCGATGTAGAAGGTTTAGCTTCAAATCCATGCGAGGCAAATGATTTAGCATCAGATATTTGCAATATAACCGAAATAGCTTCAAATGCAGGAGAAACAAACGAGTTAGCATCAATTCCATGCAAAACACATGATTTAGCTTCAAATCAAAGCGATGTACATGGTATATCTTCAAATCCAAACGAAACACATGATTTTGCTTCAAATCAATGCGATGTAGAAGGTATAGATTCAAATCCAAGCGCAACACATGATTTAGCTTCAATTCAATGCGATGTAGAAGGTTTAGCCTCAAATCCATGCGAAACAAATGATTTACCTACAAACACTTGGGATATAAGTGATATAGCAGGAAATGCAGACGAATTAAACGGGGAAGCTTCAAAATTCATGCGATACATATCATTTAACTTCAAATCGATACGAAGTAGAAGGCTTAGCTTCAAATCCATGCGAAACAAATGATTTAGCATCAGATACTTGCGATATAACTGAAATAGCTTCAAATGCAGGGGAAACAAACGAGTTAGCATCAATTCCATGCGAAACACATGATTTAGCTGCAAATCAATGCGATGTAGAAGGTTTAGCTTCAAATCCAAACGAAACACATGATTTAGCTTCAAATCAATGCGATGTAGAAGGTATAGATTCCAATCCAAGCGCAACACATGATTTAGCTTCAAATCAATGCGATGTAGAAGGTTAAACATCAAATCTATACGAAACAAGTGATTTAGCTTCAGATACTTGCGATATAACTGATATAGCTTCAAATGCAGGGGAAACAAACGAGTTAGCTTCAAATCCATGCGAAACACATGATTTAGCTGCAAATCAATGCGATGTAGAAGGTTTAGCTTCAAATCCATGCGAAACAAATGATTTAGCATCAGATACTTGCGATATAACTGAAATAGCTTCAAATGCAGGGGAAACAAACGAGTTATCATCAATTCCATGCAAAACACATGATTTAGCTTCAAATCAAAGCGATGTACAAGGTATATCTTCAAATCCAAACGAAACACATGATTTAGCTTCAAATCAATGCGATGTAAAAGGTTTAGCTCCAAATCCAAGCGCACCACATGATTTAGCTGCAAATCAATGCGATGTAGAATGTTTAGCTTCAAATCCATGCGAAACAAATGATTTAGCATCAGATACTTGCGATATAACTGATATAGCTTCAAATGCAGACGAATCAAACGAGTTAGCTTCAAAAACCATGCGATACACATGATTTAGCTGCAAATCAATGCGAAGTAGAAGGCTTAGCTTCAAATCCACGCGAAACAAATGACTTAGGTTCAGATACTTGCGATATAACTGATATAGCTTCAAATGCAGTGGAAACAAACGAGTTAGCATAAAAACCATGCAAAACACATGATTTAGCTGCAAATCAATGAGATGTAAAAGGTTTAGCTTCAAATCCCAGCGAAACACATGATTTGGCCTCAGATACTTGCGATATAACTGAAATAGCTTCAAATGCAGGGGAAACAAACGAATGAGCATCAAATCCATGCAAAATACATGATTTAGCTTCAAATCAAAGCGATGTAGAAGGTATAGTTTCAAATCCAAGCGAAACATATGATTTAGCTTCAAATCAATGCGATGTAGAAGGTTTAGCTTCAAATCCATGCGGAACAAATGATTTAACATCCGATACTGGCGATATAACTGATATAGCTTCAAATGCAGGGGAAACAAACGAGTTAGCATCAAATCCATGCGAAATACATGATTTGGCTGCAAATCAATGCGATGTAGAAGGTTAAACTTCAAATCTATACGAAACAAATGATTTAGCTTCAGATACTTGCGATATAAGTGATATAGCATCAAATGCAGGCGAAACGACCGAGTTAGCTTCAAATCCATGCGAAACACATGATTTAGCTGCAAATCAATGCGATGTAGAAGGTATAGCTTCAAATCCAAGCGAAACACATGATTTAGCTGCAAATCAATGCGATGTAGATTGTATAGCTTCAAATCCATGCGAAACACATAATTTAGCTGCAAATCAATGCGATGTAGATGGTTTAGCTTCAAATCCATGCGAAACAAGTGATTTAGCTTCAGATACTTGCGATATAACTGATATAGCTTCAAATGCAGGGACAACAAACGAGTTAGCTTCAAATCCATGCGAAACACATGATTTAGCTGCAAATCAATGCGATGTAGAAGGTTTAGCTTCAAATCCATGCGAGGCAAATGATTTAGCATCAGATATTTGCAATATAACCGAAATAGCTTCAAATGCAGGAGAAACAAACGAGTTAGCATCAATTCCATGCAAAACACATGATTTAGCTTCAAATCAAAGCGATGTACATGGTATATCTTCAAATCCAAACGAAACACATGATTTTGCTTCAAATCAATGCGATGTAGAAGGTATAGATTCAAATCCAAGCGCAACACATGATTTAGCTTCAATTCAATGCGATGTAGAAGGTTTAGCCTCAAATCCATGCGAAACAAATGATTTACCTACAAACACTTGGGATATAAGTGATATAGCAGGAAATGCAGACGAATCAAACGGGGAAGCTTCAAAATCCATGCGATACATATCATTTAACTTCAAATCGATACGAAGTAGAAGGCTTAGCCTCAAATCCATGCGAAACAAATGATTTAGCATCAGATACTTGCGATATAACTGATATAGCTTCAAATGCAGACGAATCAAACGAGTTAGCTTCAAAATCCATGCGATACACATCATTTCGCTTTAAATCCATGCGAAGTAGAAGGCTTAGCTTCAAATCCATGCGAAACAAATGATTTAGGTTCAGATGCTTGCGATACATTGATATTGCTTCAAATGCAGTCGAAACCAACGAGTTAGCTTCAAATCCATGCAAAATACATGATTTAGCTTCAAATCAATGCGATGTAGAAGGTTAAACTTCAAATCTATACGAAACAAATGATTTAGCTTCAGATACTTGCGATATAAGTGATATAGCATCAAATGCAGGCGAAACGACCGAGTTAGCTTCAAATCCATGCGAAACACATGATTTAGCTGCAAATCAATGCGATGTAGAAGGTATAGCTTCAAATCCAAGCGAAACACATGATTTAGCTTCAAATCAATGCGATGTAGAAGGTTTAGCTTCAAATCCATGCGAAACAAATGATTTGGCCTCAGATACTTGCGATATAACTGAAATAGCTTCAAATGCAGGGGAAACAAACGAATGAGCATCAAATCCATGCAAACCACATGACTTAGCTTCAAATCAATGCGATGTAGAAGGTTAAACTTCAAATCTATACGAAACAAATGATTTAGCTTCAGATACTTGCGATATAAGTGATATAGCATCAAATGCAGGCGAAACGACCGAGTTAGCTTCAAATCCATGCGAAACACATGATTTAGCTGCAAATCAATGCGATGTAGATGGTATAGCTTCAAATCCATGCGAAACACATGATTTAGATGCAAATCAATGCGATGTAGAAGGTTTAGCTTCAAATCCATGCGAAACAAATGATTTAGCATCAGATACTTGCGATATAACTGAAATAGCTTCAAATGCAGGGGAAACAAACGAGTGAGCATCAATTCCATGCAAAACACATGATTTAGCTTCAAATCAAAGCGATGTAGAAGGTGCATCTTCAAATCCAAACGAAACACATGATTTAGCTTCAAATCAATGCGATGTAGAAGGTATAGATTCAAATCCAAGCGCAATACATGATTTAGCTTCAAATCAATGCGTTGTAGAAGGTTTATCGTCAAATCCATGCGAGGCAAATGATTTAGCATCAGATATTTGCGATATAACCGAAATAGCTTCAAATGCAGGAGAAACAAACGAGTTAGCATCAATTCCATGCAAAACACATGATTTAGCTTCAAATCAAAGCGATGTACATGGTATATCTTCAAATCCAAACGAAACACATGATTTTGCTTCAAATCAATGCGATGTAGAAGGTATAGATTCAAATCCAAGCGCAACACATGATTTAGCTTCAATTCAATGCGATGTAGAAGGTTTAGCCTCAAATCCATGCGAAACAAATGATTTACCTACAAACACTTGGGATATAAGTGATATAGCAGGAAATGCAGACGAATCAAACGGGGAAGCTTCAAAATCCATGCGATACATATCATTTAACTTCAAATCGATACGAAGTAGAAGGCTTAGCTTCAAATCCATGCGAAACAAATGATTTAGCATTAGATACTTGCGATATAAAAGAAATAGCTTCAAATGCAGGGGAAACAAACGAGTTAGCATCAGCTCCATGCGAAACACATGATTTAGCTGCAAATCAATGCGATGTAGAAGGTTTAGCTTCAAATCCATGCGAAACAAATGATTTAGCATTCGATACTTGCGATATAACTGAAATAACTTCAAATGCAGGGGAAACAAACGAGTTATCATCAATTCCATGCAAAACACATGATTTAGTTTCAAATCAAAGCGATGTACAAGGTATATCTTCAAATCCAAACGAAACACATGATTTTGCTTCAAATCAATGCGATGTAGAAGGTATAGATTCAAATCCAAGCGCAACACATGATTTAGCTTCAATTCAATGCGATGTAGAAGGTTTAGCCTCAAATCCATGCGAAACAAATGATTTACCTACAAACACTTGGGATATAAGTGATATAGCAGGAAATGCAGACGAATCAAACGGGGAAGCTTCAAAATCCATGCGATACATATCATTTAACTTCAAATCGATACGAAGTAGAAGGCTTAGCTTCAAATCCATGCGAAACACATGATTTAGCTGCAAATCAATGCGATGTAGAAGGTATAGCTTCAAATCCAAGCGAAACACATGATTTAGCTTCAAATCAATGCGATGTAGAAGGTTTAGCTTCAAATCCATGCGAAACAAATGATTTAACATCAGATACTGGCGATATAACTGATATAGCTTCAAATGCAGGGGAAACAAACGAGTTAGCATCAAATCCATGCGAAATACATGATTTAGATGCAAATCAATGCGATGTAGATGGTTTAGCTTCAAATCCATGGGAAACAAATCATTTAGCTTCAGATACTTGCGATATATTGATATTGCTTCAAATGCAGGCGAAACGACCGAGTTAGCTTCAAATCCATGCGAAACACATGATTTAGCTGCAAATCAATGCGATGTAGAATGTATAGCTTCAAATCCAAGCGAAACACATGATTTAGCTTCAAATCAATGCGATGTAGAAGGTTTAGCTTCAAATCCATGCGAAACAAATGATTTAGCTTCAAACACTTGCGATATAAGTGATATAGCAACAAATGCAGGCGAAACGAACGAGTTAGCTTCAAATCCATGCGAAACACATGATTTAGCTGCAAATGAATGCGATGTAGAAGGTTTAGCTTCAAATCCGTGCGAAACAAATGATTTAACATGAGATACTTGCGATATAACCGAAATAGCTTCAAATGCAGGAGAAACAAACGTGTTAGCTCCAATTCCATGCGAAACACATGATGTAGCTACAAATCAATGCGATGTAGAAGGTTTAGTTACAAATCCAAGCGAAACATATGATTTAGCTTCAGATACAAACGAGTTAGCTTCAAATCCATTCGAAACACATGATTTAGCTTCAAACGCTTTGGATATAAGTGATATAGCTTCAAATGCAGACGAAACATACGAGTTAGCTTGAAATCCATGCGAAACGCAGGTTTTAACTTCAAATCAATTCGAAGTAGAACGAAAGCTTGAAATCCATGCGAAACAAATGGTATAGCTACAAATACTTGTGATATACGTTATGTAGATGTAACTGCGTGTGCAACAAACCAGTTAGCTTCATATCCAAGCGAAACACATGATTTAGCTTCAAATCAATGCGATGTAGAAGGATTAGCTTCAAATCCATGCGAAACAAATGATTTAGCTTCAAACAATTGGGATATAAGTGATATAGCAGGAAATGCAGACGAATCAAACGGGGAAGCTTCAAAATCCGTGCGATACATATCATTTAACTTCAAATCGATACGAAGTAGCAGGTATAGCTTCAAATCCATGCGAAACAAATGATTTAGGTTCAGATACATGCGATACATTGATATTGCTTCAAATGCAGGCGAAACGACCGAGTTAGCTTCAAATACATGCGAAACACATGATTTAGCTGCAAATCAATGCGATGTAGAAGGTTTAGCTTCAAATCCATGCGAAACAAATGATTTAGCTTTAAATCCATGCGAAGTAGAAGGCTTAGCTTCAAATCCATGCGTAACTAATGATTTAGCATCGGATACTTGCGATATAACTGATAGAGTTTCAAATGCAGGGGGAACAAACGAGTTAGCATCAATTCCATGCAAAACACATGATTTAGCTTCAAATCAATGCGATGTAGAAGGTTTAGCTTCAAATCCATGCGAAACAAATGATTTAGCATCAGATACTGGCGATATAACTGATATAGCTTCAAATAAAGGGAAAACAAACGAGTTAGCATCAAATCCATGCAAAACACATGATTTAGCTGCAAATCAATGCGATGTAGATGGTTTAGCTTCAAATCCATGCGAAACAAATGATTTAGCATCAGATACTTGCGATATAACTGATATAGCTTCAAATGCAGGGGAAACAAACGAGTTAGCATCAAAACCATGCAAAACACATGATTTAGCTACAAATCAATGCGATGTAGAAGGTTTAGTTACAAATCCAAGCGAAACACATGATTTAGCTTCAAATCAATGCGATGTAGAAGGTTTAGCTACAAATCCATGCGAAACAAATGATTTAGCATCAAACACTTGGGATATAAGTGATATAGCTTCAAATGCCGACGAATCAAACGGGATAGCTTCAAAATCCATGTGATACATATCATTTAGCTTCAAATCAATACGAAGTAGGAGGCTTAGCTTCAACTCCATGCGAAACAAATGATTTAGGTTCAGATACTTGCGATACATTGATATTGCTTCAGATGCAGGCGAAACTAACGAGTTAGCTTCAAATCCATGAGAAACACATGATTTAGCTTCAAATTCGTGCGAAACAAATGGTTTACCTTCAGATACTTGTGATACACATGATTTAGCTTCAACTGCATGCGAAAGAAACGAGTTGGCTTCAAATCCAAGCGAAACACATGATTTAGCTGCAAATCCATGCGAAACATATGATTAAGCTTCAAATTAAAAGGGAAGTAGAAGGCTTAGCTTCAAATCCATGCGAAACAAATGATTTAGCTTCAAACACTAGCGATATAAGTGTTATAGCATCAAATGCAGACGAAACGAGCGAGTTAGCTTCAAATCCATGCTAAACACTTGATTTAGCTGCAAATCAATGCGATGTAGAAGTTTTAGCTTCAAATCAATGCGACACAAATGATTTTTCTCCAAATACTCGCGATACAAGTGATATAGCTTCAAACACAGGCGAAACAAGTTAAATTCAATTCCATGCGATACACATGATTTAGCTTCCAACAATTGGGATATAAGTGATATAGCATCAAATGCAGAGGAATCAAACGAGTTAGCTTCAAAATCCATGCGATACACATGATTTAGCTGCAAATCAATGCGATGTAGATGGTTTAGCTTCAAATCCATGCGAAACAAATGATTTAGCATCAGATACTTGCGATATAACTGATATAGATTCAAATGCAGGAGAAACAAACGAGTTAGCTCCATATCCATGCGAAACATATGATTTAGTTTCAAATTAAAAGGGAAGTAGAAGGCTTAGCTTCAAATTCAAGCGAAACATATGATTTAGCTTCAGATACAAACGAGTTAGCTTCAAATCCATTCGAAACACATGATTTAGCTTCAAACACTTTGGATAAAAGTGATATAGCTTCAAATGCAGACGAAACATACGAGTTAGCTTGAAATCCATGCGAAACGCAGGTTTTAACTTCAAATCAATTCGAAGTAGAACGAATAGCTTGAAATCCATGCGAAACAAATGATATAGCTACAAATACTTGTGATATACGTTATGTAGATGTAACTGCGTGTGCAACAAACCAGTTAGCTTCATATCCAAGCGAATCACATGATTTAGCTTCAAATCAATGCGATGTAGAAGGATTAGCTTCAAATCCATGCGAAACAAATGATTTAGCTTCTAACAATTGGGATATAAGTGATATAGCAGGAAATGCAGACGAATCAAACGGGGAAGCTTCAAAATCCGTGCGATACATATCATTTAACTTCAAATCGATACGAAGTAGAAGGCTTAGCTTCAAATCCATGCGAAACAAATGATTTAGGTTCAGATACATGCGATACATTGATATTGCTTCAAATGCAGGCGAAACTAACGAGCTAGCTTCAAATCCATGCGAAATACATGATTTAGCTTCAAATCGATGCGATGTAGAAGGGTAAACTTCAAATCTATACGAAACAAATGATTTAGCTTCAGATACTTGCGATATAAGTGATATAGCATCAAATGCAGGCGAAACGACCGAGTTAGCTTCAAATACATGCGAAACACATGATTTGGCTTCAAACCAATGCGATGTAGAAGGTTTAGCTTCAAATCCATGCGAAACAAATGATTTAGCATCAGATACTGGCGATATAACTGATATAGCTTCAAATAAAGGGAAAACAAACGAGTTAGCATCAAATCCATGCAAAACACATGATTTAGCTGCAAATCAATGCGATGTAGATGGTTTAGCTTCAAATCCATGCGAAACACATGATTTAGCTTCAAATTCGTGCGAAACAAATGGTTTACCTTCAGATACTTGTGATACACATGATTTAGCTTCAACTGCATGCGAAAGAAACGAGTTGGCTTCAAATCCAAGCGAAACACATGATTTAGCTGCAAATCCATGCGACACAAATGATTTAGCTTCAAATGTTTGCGATATAAGAGATACAGCTTCAACTGCATGCGAATCGTACGAGTTAGATTCAAACCCATGCCATACACATGGTTTCTCTTCAAATTCATGCGAAGGTCATGGTTTATCTTCAAATTCATGCGAAACAACTGGTTTAGCTTCAGATACCTGTGATATACATGACTTAGCTTCATCTGCATGCGAAACAAACGAGTTTAATTCAAATCCAAGCGAAACACGTGGTTTAACTTCAAATTAATGCGATGTAGAAGGATTAGCTTCAAATCCATACGAAACAAATGGTTTAGTTTCAGATACTGGCGATATAAGTGATATAGCTTCAAATGCAGACGAAACAAACGAGTTAGTTTCAAATCCATGCAAAACATACGATTTAGCTTCAAATCAATGCGATGTAGATGGTTTAGCTTCAAATCCAAGCGAAACACATGATTTAGCTTCAAATCAATGCGATGTAGAAGGTTTAGTTTCAAATTCATGCGAAACAAGTGATTTAGCTTCAAACACTTGGGATATAAGTTATATAGCTTCAAATGCAGACGAATCAAACGAGTTAGCTTCAAAATCCATGCGATACACATGATTTAGCTTCAAATCAATGCGAAGTAGAAGGTTTAGCTTCAAATCCAAGCGAAACACATGATTTAGCTTCAAACACATGGGATATATGTGATATAGCTTCAAATGCAGGCGAAACAAACGAGTTAGCTTCAAATCTATTCGATGTAGAAGGTTTAGCATCAAATCCATGCGAAACCAATGATTTAGCTTCAAATACTTGCGATATAAATGATATAGCTACAAATGCAGGCGAAACAAACGAGTTAACTTCAAATCCATGCGAAACACATGACTTAGATTCAAATCCATGCGAAGCAAATGATTTAGCATCAGATACTTGCGATATAACTGATATAGTTTCAAACGCAGGGGAAACAAACGAGTTAGCATCAATCCCATGCAAAACACATGATTTAGCTTCAATTCAAAGCGATGTAGAAGGTATATCTCCAAATCCAAACGAAACACATGATTTATCTTCAAATCAAAGCGATGTTGAAGGTATAGATTCAAATCCAAGCGCAACACATGATTTAGCTTCAAATCAATGCGATGTAGAAGGTTTAGCTTCAAATCCATGCGAAACAAATGATTTACCTACAAACACTTGGGATATAAGTGATATAGCAGGAAATGCAGACGAATCAAACGGGGAAGCTCCAAAATCCATGCGATACATATCATTTAACTTCAAATCGATACGAAGTAGAAGGCTTAGCTTCAAATCCATGCGAAACAAATGATTTAGGTTCAGATACATGCGATACATTGATATTGCTTCAAATGCAGGCGAAACTAACGAGCTAGCTTCAAATCCATGCGAAATACATGATTTAGCTTCAAATCGATGCGATGTAGAAGGGTAAACTTCAAATCTATACGAAACAAATGATTTAGCTTCAGATACTTGCGATATAAGTGATATAGCATCAAATGCAGGCGAAACGACCGAGTTAGCTTCAAATACATGCGAAACACATGATTTGGCTTCAAACCAATGCGATGTAGAAGGTTTAGCTTCAAATCCATGCGAAACAAATGATTTAGCATCAGATACTGGCGATATAACTGATATAGCTTCAAATAAAGGGAAAACAAACGAGTTAGCATCAAATCCATGCAAAACACATGATTTAGCTGCAAATCAATGCGATGTAGATGGTTTAGCTTCAAATCCATGCGAAACAAATGATTTAGCATCAGATACTTGCGATATAACTGATATAGCTTCAAATGCAGGGGAAACAAACGAGTTAGCATCAAAACCATGCAAAACACATGATTTAGCTGCAAATCAATGCGATGTAGAAGGCTTAGTTACAAATCCATGAGAAACACATGATTTAGCTTCAAATTCGTGCGAAACAAATGGTTTACCTTCAGATACTTGTGATACACATGATTTAGCTTCAACTGCATGCGAAAGAAACGAGTTGGCTTCAAATCCAAGCGAAACACATGATTTAGCTGCAAATCCATGCGACACAAATGATTTAGCTTCAAATGTTTGCGATATAAGAGATACAGCTTCAACTGCATGCGAATCGTACGAGTTAGATTCAAACCCATGCCATACACATGGTTTCTCTTCAAATTCATGCGAAGGTCATGGTTTATCTTCAAATTCATGCGAAACAACTGGTTTAGCTTCAGATACCTGTGATATACATGACTTAGCTTCATCTGCATGCGAAACAAACGAGTTTAATTCAAATCCAAGCGAAACACATGGTTTAACTTCAAATTAATGCGATGTAGAAGGATTAGCTTCAAATCCATACGAAACAAATGGTTTAGTTTCAGATACTGGCGATATAAGTGATATAGCTTCAAATGCAGACGAAACAAACGAGTTAGTTTCAAATCCATGCAATACATACGATTTAGCTTCAAATCAATGCGATGTAGATGGTTTAGCTTCAAATCCAAGCGAAACACATGATTTAGCTTCAAATCAATGCGATGTAGAAGGTTTAGTTTCAAATTCATGCGAAACAAGTGATTTAGCTTCAAACACTTGGGATATAAGTGATATAGCTTCAAATGCAGACGAATCAAACGAGTTAGCTTCAAAATCCATGCGATACACATGATTTAGCTTCAAATCAATGCGAAGTAGAAGGTTTAGCTTCAAATCCAAGCGAAACACATGATTTAGCTTCAAACACATGGGATATATGTGATATAGCTTCAAATGCAGGCGAAACAAACGAGTTAGCTTCAAATCTATTCGATGTAGAAGGTTTAGCATCAAATCCATGCGAAACCAATGATTTAGCTTCAAATACTTGCGATATAAATGATATAGCTACAAATGCAGGCGAAACAAACGAGTTAACTTCAAATCCATGCGAAACACATGACTTAGATTCAAATCCATGCGAAGCAAATGATTTAGCATCAGATACTTGCGATATAACTGATATAGTTTCAAACGCAGGGGAAACAAACGAGTTAGCATCAATCCCATGCAAAACACATGATTTAGCTTCAATTCAAAGCGATGTAGAAGGTATATCTCCAAATCCAAACGAAACACATGATTTATCTTCAAATCAAAGCGATGTTGAAGGTATAGATTCAAATCCAAGCGCAACACATGATTTAGCTTCAAATCAATGCGATGTAGAAGGTTTAGCTTCAAATCCATGCGAAACAAATGATTTACCTACAAACACTTGGGATATAAGTGATATAGCAGGAAATGCAGACGAATCAAACGGGGAAGCTCCAAAATCCATGCGATACATATCATTTAACTTCAAATCGATACGAAGTAGAAGGCTTAGCTTCAAATCCATGCGAAACAAATGATTTAGGTTCAGATACTTGCGATATAAGTGATATAGCATCAAATGCAGGCGAAACGAACGAGTTAGCTTCAAATCCATGCGAAACACATGATTTAGCTGCAAATCAATGCGAGGCAGAATGTTTAGCTTCAAATCCATGCGAAACAAATGATTTAGCATCAGATACTTACGATATAACTGAAATAGCTTCAAATGCAGGGGAAACTAACGAGTTAGCTTCAAATGCATGCGAAACACATGATTAAGCTTCAAATCAATGCTATGTAGAAGGTTTAGCTTCAAATCCTTGCGACACAAATGATTTAGATTCAAATCAATGCGATGTAGAAGGATTAGCTTCAAATCCATGCGAAGCAAATGATTGAGCTTCAAACACTTGGGATATATGTGATATAGCTTCAAATGCAGACGAAACAAACGAATTAGCTTCAAATCCATGCGAAACACACGATTTAGCTGCAAATCAATGCTATGTAGAAAGTTTGGTTTCAAATCCAAGATACATAAATGATTTAGCTTCATATACTTGCGATATAAATGATACAGCTTCAAATGCAGACGAAATAAACGAGTTAGCTTCAAATCCAAGCGAAACACATGATTTAGCATTAAATCAATGCGATATAGAAGGTTTAGCTTCAAACCCATACGAAACAAATTATTTAGCTTCAAACACTTGGGATATAAGTGATATAGCTTCAAATGCAGACGGAAACAAACGAGTTAGTTCCATATCCAAGCGAAACACATGATTTAGCTGCAAATCGATTCTATGTAGAAGGTTTAGCTTCAAATCCATGAGACACAAATGATTTAGCTTCAGATACTTGCGATATAAGTGATACAGCTTCAAATGCAGACGAAACTAACGAGTTAGCTTCAAATCCATGCGAATTATTAAGGCTTAGCTTCAAATCTATGCGAAAGACATGATTTAGATGCAAATCAATGCGATGTAGAAGGTTCAGCTGGAAATCCATGCGAAACAAATGATTTAGCTTCAGATACTAGCGATATAAGTGGTATAGCTACAAATGCAGACGAAACAACCGAGTTAGCTTCAAATCCAAGCGAATCACATGATTTAGCTTCAAATCCATGAGACACAAATGATTTAGCTTCAGATACTTGCGATATAAGTGATACAGCTTCAAATGCAGGAGAAACAAACGAGTTAACATCAATTCCATGCAAAACACATGATTTAGCTTCCAATCAAAGCGATGTAAAAGATATAGTAAGTGATATAGCAGGAAATGCAGACGAATCAAACGGGGAAGCTTCAAAATCCATGCGATACATATCATTTAACTTCAAATCGATACGAAGTAGAAGGCTTAGCTTCAAATCCATGCGAAGCAAATGATTTATCATCAGATACTTGCGATATAAGTGATATAGATTCAAATGCAGGGGAAACAAACAAGTTAGCATCATTCCCATGCAAAACACATGATTTAGCTTCAAATCAAATCGATGTAGAAGGTATATCTTCAAATCCAAACGAAACACATGATTTATCTTCAAATCAAAGCGATGTTGAAGGTATAGATACAAATCCAAGCGCAACACATGATTTAGCTTCAAATCAATGCGATGTAGAAGGTTTAGCTTCAAATCCATGCGATGTAGAAGGTTTAGCTTCAAATCCATGCGAAACAAATGATTTAGCTTCAAGCACTTGTGATATAACTGATACAGCTGCAAATGCAGACGATTCAAACGGGATGGCTTCAAAATCCATGCTATACATATCATTTAGCTTCAAATCGATACGATGTAGAATGTTTAGCTTCAAATCCATGCGAAACAAATGATTTAGCTTCAAACACTTGCGATATAAGTGATATAGCATCAAATGCAGGCGAAACGGACGAGTTAGCTTCAAATCCATGCGAAACACATGATTTAGCTGCAAATCAATGCGATGTAGAATGTTAAGCTTCAAATCCATGCGAAAAAAATGATTTACCTCCAGATACTAGCGATACAAGTGATATAGCTTCAAATGCAGACGAAACTAACGAGTTAGCTTCAAATCCATGCGAAACACATGATTAAGCTTCAAATCAATGCTATGTAGAAGGTTTAGCTTCAAATCCTTGCGACACAAATAATTTAGCTTCAGATACTTGCGATACAAGTGATATAGCTTCAAATGCAGACGAATCAAACGAGTTAGCTTCAAAATCCATGCGATACACATCATTTATCTTTAAATCCATGCGAAATAGAATGCGTAGATTCAAATCCATGCGAAACAAATGATTTAGGTTCAGATACTTGCGATATAAGTGATATAGCTTCAAATGCAGGCGTAACTTATGAGTTACCTTCAAATCCATGCGAAACACATAATTTATCTTCAAATCAATGCGATGTAGAAGGTTTAGCTTCAAATCCATGCGAAACAAATGATTTAGCTTCAAACACTTGTGATATAAGTGATATAGCTGCAAATGCAGACGAATCAAATGGGATAGCTTCAAAATCCATGCGATACATATCATTTAGCTTTAAATCGATATGATGTAGAAGGTGTAGCTTCAAATCCATGCGAAACAAATGATTTAGCTTCAAACGCTTGCGATATAAGTGATATAGCATCAAATGCAGGCGAAACGACCGAGTTAGATTCAAATCCATGCAAAACACATGATTTAGCTAACAAATCAAAGCGATGTAGAAGGTATAGCTACAAATCCAAGCGAAACACATGATTTAGCTTCAAATGAATGCGATATAGAAGGTTTACCTTCAAATCCAAGCGAATCACATGATTTATCTACAAATCAATACGATGTAGAAGTTTTAGCTTCAAATTCATGCGATACAAATGATTTAGGTTCAGATACTTGCGATACATTGATATTGCTTCAAATGCAGGCGAAACTAACAAGTTACCTTCAAATCCATGCGAAACACATGATCTAGCTTCAAACACTTGGGATATAAGTGATATAGCTTCAAATGCAGACGAAACAAACGAGTTATCTTCAAAGCCAAGCGAATCACATGACTTAGCTTCAAATCAATGCGATTTAGAAGGTTTAGCTTCAAATCCATGAGACACAAATGATTTATCTTCAGATACTTGCGATATAAGTGATACAGCTTCAAATGCAGACGAAATAAACGAGTTAGCTTCCAATCAAGCGAAACACATGATTTAGCATTAAATCAATCCGATGTACAAGGTTTAGCTTGAAATCCAAGCGAAACAAATGATTTATTTTCAAGCACTTGGGATATAAGTGATATATCTTCAAATGCAGACGAAACAAACGAGTTAGCATCAAATCCATGCAAAACACATGATTTAGCTTCAAATCAATGCGATGTAGAAGGTTTAGCTTCAAATCCATGCGAAACAAATGATTTAGCATTAGATACTTACGATATAACTGAAATAGCTTCAAATGCAGGGGAAACAAACGAGTTAACATCAATTCCATGCAAAACACATGATTTAGCTTCAAATCAAAGCGATGTAAATGATATAGTAAGTGATATAGCAGGAAATGCAGACGAATCAAACGGGGAAGCTTCAAAATCCATGCGAAACAAATGATTTAGCATTAGATACTTGCGATATAACTGAAATAGCTTCAAATGCAGGAGAAACAAACGAGTTAACATCAATTCCATGCAAAACACATGATTTAGCTTCCAATCAAAGCGATGTAAATGATATAGTCAGTGATATAGCAGGAAATGCAGACGAATCAAACGGGGAAGCTTCAAAATCCATGCGATACATATCATTTAACTTCAAATCGATACGAAGTAGAAGGCTTAGCTTCAAATCCATGCGAAGCAAATGATTTAGCATCAGATACTTGCGATATAACTGATATAGTTTCAAATGCAGGGGAAACAAACGAGTTAGCATCAATCCCATGCAAAACACATGATTTAGCTTCAATTCAAAGCGATGTAGAAGGTATATCTTCAAATCCAAACGAAACACATGATTTATCTTCAAATCAAAGCGATGTTGAAGGTATAGATTCAAATCCAAGCGCAACACATGATTTAGCTTCAAATCAATGCGATGTAGAAGGTTTAGCTTCAAATCCATGCGAAACAAATGATTTACCTACAAACACTTGGGATATAAGTGATATAGCAGGAAATGCAGACGAATCAAATGGGGAAGCTCCAAAATCCATGCGATACATATAATTTAACTTCAAATCGATACGAAGTAGAAGGCTTAGCTTCAAATCCATGCGAAACAAATGATTTAGGTTCAGATACTTGCGATATAAGTGATATAGCATCAAATGCAGGCGAAACGAACGAGTTAGCTTCAAATCCATGCGAAACACATGATTTAGCTGCAAATCAATGCGAGGCAGAATGTTTAGCTTCAAATCCATGCGAAACAAATGATTTAGCATCAGATACTTACGATATAACTGAAATAGCTTCAAATGCAGGGGAAACTAACGAGTTAGCTTCAAATGCATGCGAAACACATGATTAAGCTTCAAATCAATGCTATGTAGAATGTTTAGCTTCAAATCCTTGCGACACAAATGATTTAGATTCAAATCAATGCGATGTAGAAGGATTAGCTTCAAATCCATGCGAAGCAAATGATTGAGCTTCAAACACTTGGGATATATGTGATATAGCTTCAAATGCAGACGAAACAAACGAATTAGCTTCAAATCCATGCGAAACACACGATTTAGCTGCAAATCAATGCTATGTAGAAAGTTTGGTTTCAAATCCAAGATACATAAATGATTTAGCTTCATATACTTGCGATATAAATGATACAGCTTCAAATGCAGACGAAATAAACGAGTTAGCTTCAAATCCAAGCGAAACACATGATTTAGCATTAAATCAATGCGATGTAGAAGGTTTAGCTTCAAACCCATACGAAACAAATTATTTAGCTTCAAACACTTGGGATATAAGTGATATAGCTTCAAATGCAGACGGAAACAAACGAGTTAGCTCCATATCCAAGCGAAACACATGATTTAGCTGCAAATCGATTCTATGTAGAAGGTTTAGCTTCAAATCCATGAGACACAAATGATTTAGCTTCAGATACTTGCGATATAAGTGATACAGCTTCAAATGCAGACGAAACTAACGAGTTAGCTTCAAATCCATGCGAATTATTAAGGCTTAGCTTCAAATCTATGCGAAAGACATGATTTAGATGCAAATCAATGCGATGTAGAAGGTTCAGCTGGAAATCCATGCGAAACAAATGATTTAGCTTCAGATACTAGCGATATAAGTGGTATAGCTACAAATGCAGACGAAACAACCGAGTTAGCTTCAAATCCAAGCGAATCACATGATTTAGCTTCAAATCCATGAGACACAAATGATTTAGCTTCAGATACTTGCGATATAAGTGATACAGCTTCAAATGCAGGAGAAACAAACGAGTTAACATCAATTCCATGCAAAACACATGATTTAGCTTCCAATCAAAGCGATGTAAAAGATATAGTAAGTGATATAGCAGGAAATGCAGACGAATCAAACGGGGAAGCTTCAAAATCCATGCGATACATATCATTTAACTTCAAATCGATACGAAGTAGAAGGCTTAGCTTCAAATCCATGCGAAGCAAATGATTTAGCATCAGATACTTGCGATATAAGTGATATAGTTTCAAATGCAGGGGAAACAAACAAGTTAGCATCATTCCCATGCAAAACACATGATTTAGCTTCAAATCAAATCGATGTAGAAGGTATATCTTCAAATCCAAACGAAACACATGATTTATCTTCAAATCAAAGCGATGTTGAAGGTATAGATACAAATCCAAGCGCAACACATGATTTAGCTTCAAATCAATGCGATGTAGAAGGTTTAGCTTCAAATCCATGCGATGTAGAAGGTTTAGCTTCAAATCCATGCGAAACAAATGATTTAGCTTCAAGCACTTGTGATATAACTGATACAGCTGCAAATGCAGACGATTCAAACGGGATGGCTTCAAAATCCATGCTATACATATCATTTAGCTTCAAATCGATACGATGTAGAAGGTTTAGCTTCAAATCCATGCGAAACAAATGATTTAGCTTCAAACACTTGCGATATAAGTGATATAGCATCAAATGCAGGCGAAACGGACGAGTTAGCTTCAAATCCATGCGAAACACATGATTTAGCTGCAAATCAATGCGATGTAGAATGTTAAGCTTCAAATCCATGCGAAAAAAATGATTTACCTCCAGATACTAGCGATACATTGATATTGCTTCAAATGCAGGCGAAACTAACAAGTTACCTTCAAATCCATGCGAAACACATGATCTAGCTTCAAACACTTGGGATATAAGTGATATAGCTTCAAATGCAGACGAAACAAACGAGTTATCTTCAAAGCCAAGCGAATCACATGACTTAGCTTCAAATCAATGCGATTTAGAAGGTTTAGCTTCAAATCCATGAGACACAAATGATTTATCTTCAGATACTTGCGATATAAGTGATACAGCTTCAAATGCAGACGAAATAAACGAGTTAGCTTCCAATCAAGCGAAACACATGATTTAGCATTAAATCAATCCGATGTACAAGGTTTAGCTTGAAATCCAAGCGAAACAAATGATTTATTTTCAAGCACTTGGGATATAAGTGATATATCTTCAAATGCAGACGAAACAAACGAGTTAGCATCAAATCCATGCAAAACACATGATTTAGCTTCAAATCAATGCGATGTAGAAGGTTTAGCTTCAAATCCATGCGAAACAAATGATTTAGCATTAGATACTTACGATATAACTGAAATAGCTTCAAATGCAGGGGAAACAAACGAGTTAACATCAATTCCATGCAAAACACATGATTTAGCTTCAAATCAAAGCGATGTAAATGATATAGTAAGTGATATAGCAGGAAATGCAGACGAATCAAACGGGGAAGCTTCAAAATCCATGCGAAACAAATGATTTAGCATTAGATACTTGCGATATAACTGAAATAGCTTCAAATGCAGGAGAAACAAACGAGTTAACATCAATTCCATGCAAAACACATGATTTAGCTTCCAATCAAAGCGATGTAAATGATATAGTCAGTGATATAGCAGGAAATGCAGACGAATCAAACGGGGAAGCTTCAAAATCCATGCGATACATATCATTTAACTTCAAATCGATACGAAGTAGAAGGCTTAGCTTCAAATCCATGCGAAGCAAATGATTTAGCATCAGATACTTGCGATATAACTGATATAGTTTCAAATGCAGGGGATACAAACGAGTTAGCATCAATCCCATGCAAAACACATGATTTAGCTTCAATTCAAAGCGATGTAGAAGGTATATCTTCAAATCCAAACGAAACACATGATTTATCTTCAAATCAAAGCGATGTTGAAGGTATAGATTCAAATCCAAGCGCAACACATGATTTAGCTTCAAATCAATGCGATGTAGAAGGTTTAGCTTCAAATCCATGCGAAACAAATGATTTACCTACAAACACTTGGGATATAAGTGATATAGCAGGAAATGCAGACGAATCAAATGGGGAAGCTCCAAAATCCATGCGATACATATAATTTAACTTCAAATCGATACGAAGTAGAAGGCTTAGCTTCAAATCCATGCGAAACAAATGATTTAGGTTCAGATACTTGCGATATAAGTGATATAGCATCAAATGCAGGCGAAACGAACGAGTTAGCTTCAAATCCATGCGAAACACATGATTTAGCTGCAAATCAATGCGAGGCAGAATGTTTAGCTTCAAATCCATGCGAAACAAATGATTTAGCATCAGATACTTACGATATAACTGAAATAGCTTCAAATGCAGGGGAAACTAACGAGTTAGCTTCAAATGCATGCGAAACACATGATTAAGCTTCAAATCAATGCTATGTAGAAGGTTTAGCTTCAAATCCTTGCGACACAAATGATTTAGATTCAAATCAATGCGATGTAGAAGGATTAGCTTCAAATCCATGCGAAGCAAATGATTGAGCTTCAAACACTTGGGATATATGTGATATAGCTTCAAATGCAGACGAAACAAACGAATTAGCTTCAAATCCATGCGAAACACACGATTTAGCTGCAAATCAATGCTATGTAGAAAGTTTGGTTTCAAATCCAAGATACATAAATGATTTAGCTTCATATACTTGCGATATAAATGATACAGCTTCAAATGCAGACGAAATAAACGAGTTAGCTTCAAATCCAAGCGAAACACATGATTTAGCATTAAATCAATGCGATGTAGAAGGTTTAGCTTCAAACCCATACGAAACAAATTATTTAGCTTCAAACACTTGGGATATAAGTGATATAGCTTCAAATGCAGACGGAAACAAACGAGTTAGCTCCATATCCAAGCGAAACACATGATTTAGCTGCAAATCGATTCTATGTAGAAGGTTTAGCTTCAAATCCATGAGACACAAATGATTTAGCTTCAGATACTTGCGATATAAGTGATACAGCTTCAAATGCAGACGAAACTAACGAGTTAGCTTCAAATCCATGCGAATTATTAAGGCTTAGCTTCAAATCTATGCGAAAGACATGATTTAGATGCAAATCAATGCGATGTAGAAGGTTCAGCTGGAAATCCATGCGAAACAAATGATTTAGCTTCAGATACTAGCGATATAAGTGGTATAGCTACAAATGCAGACGAAACAACCGAGTTAGCTTCAAATCCAAGCGAATCACATGATTTAGCTTCAAATCCATGAGACACAAATGATTTAGCTTCAGATACTTGCGATATAAGTGATACAGCTTCAAATGCAGGAGAAACAAACGAGTTAACATCAATTCCATGCAAAACACATGATTTAGCTTCCAATCAAAGCGATGTAAAAGATATAGTAAGTGATATAGCAGGAAATGCAGACGAATCAAACGGGGAAGCTTCAAAATCCATGCGATACATATCATTTAACTTCAAATCGATACGAAGTAGAAGGCTTAGCTTCAAATCCATGCGAAGCAAATGATTTAGCATCAGATACTTGCGATATAAGTGATATAGTTTCAAATGCAGGGGAAACAAACAAGTTAGCATCATTCCCATGCAAAACACATGATTTAGCTTCAAATCAAATCGATGTAGAAGGTATATCTTCAAATCCAAACGAAACACATGATTTATCTTCAAATCAAAGCGATGTTGAAGGTATAGATACAAATCCAAGCGCAACACATGATTTAGCTTCAAATCAATGCGATGTAGAAGGTTTAGCTTCAAATCCATGCGATGTAGAAGGTTTAGCTTCAAATCCATGCGAAACAAATGATTTAGCTTCAAGCACTTGTGATATAACTGATACAGCTGCAAATGCAGACGATTCAAACGGGATGGCTTCAAAATCCATGCTATACATATCATTTAGCTTCAAATCGATACGATGTAGAAGGTTTAGCTTCAAATCCATGCGAAACAAATGATTTAGCTTCAAACACTTGCGATATAAGTGATATAGCATCAAATGCAGGCGAAACGGACGAGTTAGCTTCAAATCCATGCGAAACACATGATTTAGCTGCAAATCAATGCGATGTAGAATGTTAAGCTTCAAATCCATGCGAAAAAAATGATTTACCTCCAGATACTAGCGATACATTGATATTGCTTCAAATGCAGGCGAAACTAACAAGTTACCTTCAAATCCATGCGAAACACATGATCTAGCTTCAAACACTTGGGATATAAGTGATATAGCTTCAAATGCAGACGAAACAAACGAGTTATCTTCAAAGCCAAGCGAATCACATGACTTAGCTTCAAATCAATGCGATTTAGAAGGTTTAGCTTCAAATCCATGAGACACAAATGATTTATCTTCAGATACTTGCGATATAAGTGATACAGCTTCAAATGCAGACGAAATAAACGAGTTAGCTTCCAATCAAGCGAAACACATGATTTAGCATTAAATCAATCCGATGTACAAGGTTTAGCTTGAAATCCAAGCGAAACAAATGATTTATTTTCAAGCACTTGGGATATAAGTGATATATCTTCAAATGCAGACGAAACAAACGAGTTAGCATCAAATCCATGCAAAACACATGATTTAGCTTCAAATCAATGCGATGTAGAAGGTTTAGCTTCAAATCCATGCGAAACAAATGATTTAGCATTAGATACTTACGATATAACTGAAATAGCTTCAAATGCAGGGGAAACAAACGAGTTAACATCAATTCCATGCAAAACACATGATTTAGCTTCAAATCAAAGCGATGTAAATGATATAGTAAGTGATATAGCAGGAAATGCAGACGAATCAAACGGGGAAGCTTCAAAATCCATGCGAAACAAATGATTTAGCATTAGATACTTGCGATATAACTGAAATAGCTTCAAATGCAGGAGAAACAAACGAGTTAACATCAATTCCATGCAAAACACATGATTTAGCTTCCAATCAAAGCGATGTAAATGATATAGTCAGTGATATAGCAGGAAATGCAGACGAATCAAACGGGGAAGCTTCAAAATCCATGCGATACATATCATTTAACTTCAAATCGATACGAAGTAGAAGGCTTAGCTTGAAATCCATGCGAAGCAAATGATTTAGCATCAGATACTTGCGATATAACTGATATAGTTTCAAATGCAGGGGAAACAAACGAGTTAGCATCAATCCCATGCAAAACACATGATTTAGCTTCAATTCAAAGCGATGTAGAAGGTATATCTTCAAATCCAAACGAAACACATGATTTATCTTCAAATCAAAGCGATGTTGAAGGTATAGATTCAAATCCAAGCGCAACACATGATTTAGCTTCAAATCAATGCGATGTAGAAGGTTTAGCTTCAAATCCATGCGAAACAAATGATTTACCTACAAACACTTGGGATATAAGTGATATAGCAGGAAATGCAGACGAATCAAATGGGGAAGCTCCAAAATCCATGCGATACATATAATTTAACTTCAAATCGATACGAAGTAGAAGGCTTAGCTTCAAATCCATGCGAAACAAATGATTTAGGTTCAGATACTTGCGATATAAGTGATACAGCTTCAAATGCAGGAGAAACAAACGAGTTAACATCAATTCCATGCAAAACACATGATTTAGCTTCCAATCAAAGCGATGTAAAAGATATAGTAAGTGATATAGCAGGAAATGCAGACGAATCAAACGGGGAAGCTTCAAAATCCATGCGATACATATCATTTAACTTCAAATCGATACGAAGTAGAAGGCTTAGCTTCAAATCCATGCGAAGCAAATGATTTAGCATCAGATACTTGCGATATAAGTGATATAGTTTCAAATGCAGGGGAAACAAACAAGTTAGCATCATTCCCATGCAAAACACATGATTTAGCTTCAAATCAAATCGATGTAGAAGGTATATCTTCAAATCCAAACGAAACACATGATTTATCTTCAAATCAAAGCGATGTTGAAGGTATAGATACAAATCCAAGCGCAACACATGATTTAGCTTCAAATCAATGCGATGTAGAAGGTTTAGCTTCAAATCCATGCGATGTAGAAGGTTTAGCTTCAAATCCATGCGAAACAAATGATTTAGCTTCAAGCACTTGTGATATAACTGATACAGCTGCAAATGCAGACGATTCAAACGGGATGGCTTCAAAATCCATGCTATACATATCATTTAGCTTCAAATCGATACGATGTAGAAGGTTTAGCTTCAAATCCATGCGAAACAAATGATTTAGCTTCAAACACTTGCGATATAAGTGATATAGCATCAAATGCAGGCGAAACGGACGAGTTAGCTTCAAATCCATGCGAAACACATGATTTAGCTGCAAATCAATGCGATGTAGAATGTTAAGCTTCAAATCCATGCGAAAAAAATGATTTACCTCCAGATACTAGCGATACAAGTGATATAGCTTCAAATGCAGACGAAACTAACGAGTTAGCTTCAAATCCATGCGAAACACATGATTAAGCTTCAAATCAATGCTATGTAGAAGGTTTAGCTTCAAATCCTTGCGACACAAGTAATTTAGCTTCAGATACTTGCGATACAAGTGATTTAGCTTCAAATGCAGACGAATCAAACGAGTTAGCTTCAAAATCCATGCGATACACATCATTTATCTTTAAATCCATGCGAAATAGAATGCGTAGATTCAAATCCATGCGAAACAAATGATTTAGGTTCAGATACTTGCGATATAAGTGATATAGCTTCAAATGCAGGCGTAACTTATGAGTTACCTTCAAATCCATGCGAAACACATAATTTATCTTCAAATCAATGCGATGTAGAAGGTTTAGCTTCAAATCCATGCGAAACAAATGATTTAGCTTCAAACACTTGTGATATAAGTGATATAGCTGCAAATGCAGACGAATCAAATGGGATAGCTTCAAAATCCATGCGATACATATCATTTAGCTTTAAATCGATATGATGTAGAAGGTGTAGCTTCAAATCCATGCGAAACAAATGATTTAGCTTCAAACGCTTGCGATATAAGTGATATAGCATCAAATGCAGGCGAAACGACCGAGTTAGATTCAAATCCATGCAAAACACATGATTTAGCTAACAAATCAAAGCGATGTAGAAGGTATAGCTACAAATCCAAGCGAAACACATGATTTAGCTTCAAATGAATGCGATATAGAAGGTTTACCTTCAAATCCAAGCGAATTACATGATTTATCTACAAATCAATACGATGTAGAAGTTTTAGCTTCAAATTCATGCGATACAAATGATTTAGCATCAGATACTTGCGATATAACTGATATAGCTTCAAATGCAGGGGAAACAAACGAGTTAGCATAAAATCCATGCAAAACACATGATTTAGCTTCAAATCAATGCGATGTAGAAGGTTTAGATTCAAATCCATGCGAAACAAATGATTCAGTTTCAAACACTTGTAATATAAGTGATATAGCTGCAAATGCAGACGAATCAAACGGGATAGCTTCAAAATCCATGCGATACATATCATTTAGCTTCAAATCGATACGATGTAGAAGGTTTTGCTTCAAATTCATGCGAAACAAATGATTTAGTTTCAGATATTTGCGATATAAGTGATATAGCTGCAAATGCAGACGAATCAGATGGGATAGCTTCAAAATCAATGCCATACATATCATTTAGTTTCAAATCGATATGATGTAGAAGGTTTAGCTTCAAATCCATGCGATACAAATGATTCAGCATCAAACACTTGGGATATAAGTGGTATAGCTTCAAATGCAGACGAAACAAACGAATTAGCTTCAAATCCATGCAAAACACATGATTAAGATTCAACTCAATGCGGTGTAGAATGATTAGCTTCAAATCCATGCGAAGCAAATTATTTAGCATCAGATACTTGCGATATAAGTGATATAGTTTCAAATGCAGGGGAAACAAACAAGTTAGCATCATTCCCATGCAAAGCACATGATTTAGCTTCAAATCAAATCGATGTAGAAGGTATATCTTCAAATCCAAACGAAACACATGATTTATCTTCAAATCAATGCGATGTTGAAGGTATAGATTCAAATCCAAGCGCATCGCATGATTTAGCTTCAAATCCATGCGATGTAGAGTGTTTAGCTTCAAATCCATGCGAAACAAATGAGTTTAAATTTCAAATCAATACGATGTAGAAGGTTTAGCTTCAAATCCATGCGAATCAAATGATTTAGCATCAGATACTTGCGATATAACTGATGTAGCTTCAAATGCAGGTGAAACAAACGAGTTAGCATCAAATCCATGCAAAGCACATGATTTAGCTTCAAATCAAATCGATGTAGAAGGTATATCTTCAAATCCAAACGAAACACATGATTTATCTTCAAATCAATGCGATGTTGAAGGTATAGATTCAAATCCAAGCGCATCGCATGATTTAGCTTCAAATCCATGCGATGTAGAGTGTTTAGCTTCAAATCCATGCGAAACAAATGAGTTTAAATTTCAAATCAATACGATGTAGAAGGTTTAGCTTCAAATCCATGCGAATCAAATGATTTAGCATCAGATACTTGCGATATAACTGATGTAGCTTCAAATGCAGGTGAAACAAACGAGTTAGCATCAAATCCATGCAAAACACATGATTTAGCTGACAAATCAAAGCGATGTAGAAGGTATAGCTTCAAATCCAAGCGAAACACATGATTTCGCTTCAAATGATTGCGATATAGAAGGTTTAGCTTCAAATCCATGCGAAACAAATGATTTAGCTTCAAAAACTTGTGATATAAGTGATATAGCTGCAAATGCAGACGATTCAAACGGGGTAGCTTCAAAAGCCATGCGATACACATCATTACCTTTAAATCCATGCGAAATAGAAGGCTTAGCTTCAAATCCATGCGATGTAGAGTGTTTAGCTTCAAATCCATGCGAAACAAATGAGTTTAAATTTCAAATCAATACGATGTAGAAGGTTTAGCTTCAAATCCATGCGAATCAAATGATTTAGCTTCAGATACTTGCGATATAAGTGATATAGCATCAAATGCAGGCGAAACGAACGAGTTAGCATGAAATCCAAGCAAAACACATGATTTATCTTCAAATCTATGCGCTGTAGAAGGATAAGCTTCAAATCCAAGCGAAACACATGATTTAACTTCAAACCAATGCTATGTAGAAGGTTTAGCTTCAAATCCATGCGAAACAAATGATTTAGCTTTAGATACTTGGGATATAAGTGATATAGCTTAAAATGCAGACGAAGCAAACGAGTTAGCTTTAATTCCAAGCAAAACACATTATTAAGCTTCAAATCAATGCTATGTAGAAGGTTTAACTTCAAATCCAGGCGACACAAATGATTTAGATTTAGATACTTGCGATATAAGTGATATAGCTAAAATTGTAGAGGAAACAAACGAGTTAGCTTCACATTCAGGCAAAACACATGATTTCGCTTCAAATGAATGCGATATAGAAGGTTTAGCTTCAAATCCATGCGAAACAAATGATTTAGCTTCAAACACTTGTGATATAAGTGATATAGCTGCAAATGCAGACGATTCAAACGGGGTAGTTTCAAAAGCCATGCGATACATATCATTTTGCTTCAAATCAATGCGATGTAGAAGGTCTAGCATCAAATCCATGGGAAACAAATGATTTAGCATCAAACACTTGGGGTATAAGTGATATAGCTTCAAATGCAGACGAATCAAACGAGTTAGCTTCAAAATCCATGCGATACACATCATTTATCTTTAAGTCCATGCGAAATAGAATGCGTAGATTCAAATCCATGCGAAACAAATGATTTAGGTTCAGATACTTGCGATATAAGTGATATAGCTTCAAATGCAGGCGTAACTTATGAGTTACCTTCAAATCCATGCGAAACACATAATTTATCTTCAAATCAATGCGATGTAGAAGGTTTAGCTTCAAATCCACGCGAAACAAATGATTTAGCTTCAAACACTTGTGATATAAGTGATATAGCTGCAAATGCAGACGATTCAAATGGGATAGCTTCAAAATCCATGCGATACATATCATTTAGCTTTAAATCGATATGATGTAGAAGGTGTAGCTTCAAATCCATGCGAAACAAATGATTTAGCTTCAAACGCTTGCGATATAAGTGATATAGCATCAAATGCAGGCGAAACGACCGAGTTAGATTCAAATCCATGCAAAACACATGATTTAGCTAACAAATCAAAGCGATGTAGAAGGTATAGCTACAAATCCAAGCGAAACACATGATTTAGCTTCAAATGAATGCGATATAGAAGGTTTAGCTTCAAATCCAAGCGAATCACATGATTTATCTACAAATCAATACGATGTAGAAGTTTTAGCTTCAAATTCATGCGATACAAATGATTTAGCATCAGATACTTGCGATATAACTGATATAGCTTCAAATGCAGGGGAAACAAACGAGTTAGCATAAAATCCATGCAAAACACATGATTTAGCTTCAAATCAATGCGATGTAGAAGGTTTTGCTTCAAATTCATGCGAAACAAATGATTTAGTTTCAAATATTTGCGATATAAGTGATATAGCTGCAAATGCAGACGAATCAGATGGGATAGCTTCAAAATCAATGCCATACATATCATTTAGTTTCAAATCGATATGATGTAGAAGGTTTAGCTTCAAATCCATGCGATACAAATGATTTAGCATCAAACACTTGGGATATAAGTGGTATAGCTTCAAATGCAGACGAAACAAACGAATTAGCTTCAAATCCATGCAAAACACATGATTAAGATTCAAATCAATGCGGTGTAGAATGATTAGCTTCAAATCCATGCGAAGCAAATTATTTAGCATCAGATACTTGCGATATAAGTGATATAGCTTCAAATGCAGGGGAAACAAACGAGTTAGCTTCAAATCCAAGCGGAACACATGATTTAGCTTCAAATCAACGCGATGTAGAAGGATAAGCTTCAAATCCAAGCGAAACACATGATTTAACTTCAAACCAATGCTATGTATAAGGTTTAGCTTCAAATCCATGCGAAACAAATGATTTAGCTTTAGATAGTTGCGATATAAGTGATATATGCTTCAAATGCAGGGTAAACAAACGAGTTAGCTTTAATTCCAAGCAAAACACATTATTAAGCTTCAAATCAATGCTATGTAGAAGGTTTAACTTCAAATCCAGGCGACACAAATGATATAGCTTTAGATACTTGCGATATAAGTGATATAGCTTCAATTGTAGAGGAAACAAACGAGTTAGCTTCAAATTCATGCAAAACACATGAGTTAGCTTCAAATCAATGCGATGTAGAAGGATTAGCTTCAAATCCAAACGAACCAAATGATTGAGCTTCAAACACGTGGGATATATGTGATATAGCTTCAAAAGCAGGCGAAACAAACGAGTTAGCTTGAAATCCAAGCGAATCACATGATTTAGCTTCAAATCAATGCGATGTAGAAGGATTAGCTTCAAATCCAAGCGAAGAAAATGATTTAGCATCAGATACTTGCGATGTAACTGATGTAGCTTCAAATGCAGGTGGAACAAACGAGTTAGCATCAAATCCATGCAAAACACATGATTTAGCTGACAAATCAAAGCGATGTAGAAGGTATAGCTTCAAATCCAAGCGAAACACATGATTTCGCTTCAAATGAATACGATATAGAAGGTTTAGCTTCAAATCCATGCGAAACAAATAATTAAGCTTCACACACTTGTGATATAAGTGATATAGCTGCAAATGCAGACGATTCAAACGGGGTAGTTTCAAAAGCCATGCGATACATATCATTTTGCTTCAAATCGATACGATGTAGAAGGTTTAGCTTCAAATCCATACGAAACAAATGATTTAGCTTCAGCTACTTGCGATAGAAGTGATATAGCATCAAATGCTGGCGGAACGAACGAGTTAGCTTCAAATCCAAGCGAATCACATGATTTAGCTACAAATCAATGCGATGTAGAAGGTTTAGCTTCAAATTCATGCGATACAAATGATTTAGCATCAGATACTTGCGATATAACTGATATAGCTTCAAATGCAGGGGAAACAAACGAGTTAGCATAAAATCCATGCAAAACACATGATTTAGCTTCAAATCAAAGCGATGTAGAAGGTATAGCTTCAAATCCAAGCGAAACACATGATTTAGCTTCAAAACAATGCGATGTAGAAGGATTAGCTTCAAATCCAAGCGAAGCAAATGATTTAGCTTCAAACACTTGGGATATAAGTGATATAGCTTCAAATGCAGACGAAGCAAACGAGTTAGCTTCAAATCCATGCGAAACACATGATTTAGCTTCAAATCAATGCTATGTAGAAGGTTTAGCTTCAAATCCATGCGAAACAAATGATTTAGCTTCAAACACATAGGATATAAGTGATATAGCTTCAAATGTGGGGGAAATAAACGAGATAGCTTCATATCCAAGCAAAACACATTACTAAGGTTCAAATCAATGCGATGTAGAAGGTAAAGCTTCAAATCCATGCGAAACAAATGATTTAGCTTCAAACGCTTGGGATATAAGTGATATGGCTTCAATTCCATGCGAAACAAATGGTTTAGCTTCAGATACTTGCGATATAAGTGATACAGCTTCAAATGCAGATGAAATAAATGAGTTAGCTTCCAATCCAAGCGCAACACATGATTTAGCATTAAATCAATGCGATGTAGAAAGTTTAGCTTGAAATCCATGCGGAACAAATGATTTATCTTCAAACAATTGGGATTTAAGTGATATATCTTCAAATGCAGACGAAACAAACGTGTTAGCTTCCAATCGATGCGAATCACATGATTTAGCTTCAAATCAATGCGATGTAGAAAGTTTAGCTTCAAATCCATGTGAAAAAAATGATTTAGCTTCAGATACTAGCGATATAAGTGATATAGCTTTAAATGCAGACGAAACTAACGAGTTAGCTTCTAATCCATGCGAAACACATGATTAAGCTTCAAATCAATGCTATGTAGAAGGTTTAGCTTCAAATCCATGAGACACAAATGATTTAGCTTCAGATACTTGCGATATAACTGATGTAGCTTCAAATGCAGGTGAAACAAACGAGTTAGCATCAAATCCATGCAAAACACATGATTTAGCTGACAAATCAAAGCGATGTAGAAGGTATAGCTTCAAATCCAAGCGAAACACATGATTTCGCTTCAAATGATTGCGATATAGAAGGTTTAGCTTCAAATCCATGCGAAACAAATGATTTAGCTTCAAACACTTGTGATATAAGTGATATAGCTGCAAATGCAGACGATTCAAACGGGGTAGCTTCAAAAGCCATGCGATACACATCATTACCTTTAAATCCATGCGAAATAGAAGGCTTAGCTTCAAATCCATGCGATGTAGAGTGTTTAGCTTCAAATCCATGCGAAACAAATGAGTTTAAATTTCAAATCAATACGATGTAGAAGGTTTAGCTTCAAATCCATGCGTATCAAATGATTTAGATTCAGATACTTGCGATATAAGTGATATAGCATCAAATGCAGGCGAAACGAACGAGTTAGCATGAAATCCAAGCAAAACACATGATTTATCTTCAAATCTATGCGCTGTAGAAGGATAAGCTTCAAATCCAAGCAAAACACATGATTTAAGTTCAAACCAATGCTATGTAGAAGGTTTAGCTTCAAATCCATGCGAAACAAATGATTTAGCTTTAGATACTTGGGATATAAGTGATATAGCTTCAAATGCAGACGAAGCAAACGAGTTAGCTTTAATTCCAAGCAAAACACATTATTAAGCTTCAAATCAATGCTATGTAGAAGGTTTAACTTCAAATCCATGCGAAACAAATGATTTAGCTTCAAACACTTGTGATATAAGTGATATAGCTGTAAATGCAGACGATTCAAACGGGGTAGTTTCAAAAGCCATGCGATACATATCATTTTGCTTCAAATCAATGCGATGTAGAAGGTCTAGCTTCAAATCCATGGGAAACAAATGATTTAGCATCAAACACTTGGGGTATAAGTGATATAGCTTCAAATGCAGACGAATCAAACGAGTTAGCTTCAAAATCCATGCGATACACATCATTTATCTTTAAATCCACGCGAAATAGAATGCGTAGATTCAAATCCATGCGAAACAAATGATTTAGGTTCAGATACTTGCGATATAAGTGATATAGCTTCAAATGCAGGCGTAACTTATGAGTTACCTTCAAATCCATGCGAAACATATAATTTATCTTCAAATCAATGCGATGTAGAAGGTTTAGCTTCAAATCCATGCGAAACAAATGATTTAGCCTCAAACACTTGTGATATAAGTGATATGGCTGCAAATGCAGACGAATCAAATAGGATAGCTTCAAAATCCATGCGATACATATCATTTAGCTTTAAATCGATATGATGTAGAAGGTGTAGCTTCAAATCCATGCGAAACAAATGATTTAGCTTCAAACGCTTGCGATATAAGTGATATAGCATCAAATGCAGGCGAAACGACCGAGTTAGATTCAAATCCATGCAAAACACATGATTTAGCTAACAAATCAAAGCGATGTAGAAGGTATAGCTACAAATCCAAGCGAAACACATGATTTAGCTTCAAATGAATGCGATATAGAAGGTTTAGCTTCAAATCCAAGCGAATCACATGATTTATCTACAAATCAATGCGATGTAGAAGGTTTAGCTTCAAATCCATGCGATACAAATGATTTAGCATCAGATACTTGCGATATAACTGATATAGCTTCAAATGCAGGGGAAACAAACGAGTTAGCATAAAATCCATGCAAAACACATGATTTAGCTTCAAATCAATGCGATGTAGAAGGTTTAGATTCAAATCCATGCGAAACAAATGATTCAGTTTCAAACACTTGTAATATAAGTGATATAGCTGCAAATGCAGACGAATCAAACGGGATAGCTTCAAAATCCATGCGATACATATCATTTAGCTTCAAATCGATACGATGTAGAAGGTTTTGCTTCAAATTCATGCGAAACAAATGATTTAGTTTCAGATATTTGCGATATAAGTGATATAGCTGCAAATGCAGACGAATCAGATGGGATAGCTTCAAAATCAATGCCATACATATCATTTAGTTTCAAATCGATATGATGTAGAAGGTTTAGCTTCAAATCCATGCGATACAAATGATTTAGCATCAAACACTTGGGATATAAGTGGTATAGCTTCAAATGCAGACGAAATAAACGAATTAGCTTCAAATCCATGCAAAACACATGATTAAGATTCAAATCAATGCGGTGTAGAATGATTAGCTTCAAATCCATGCGAAGCAAATTATTTAGCATCAGATACTTGCGATATAAGTGATATAGCGTCAAATGCAGGGGAAACAAACGAGTTAGCTTCAAATCTATGCAAGACACATTCTTAAGCTTCAAATCAATGATATGTGGAAGGTTTAGCTTCAAATCGTTGCGACACAAATGATTTAGCATCAGATTGTTCCGATATAAGTGATATAGCTACAAATGTACGGGGAAACAAACGAGTTAGCTTCATATCCAAGCAAAACACATTATTAAGCTTCAAACCAATGCTATGTAGAAGGTTTAGCTTCAAATCCATGCGAAACAAATGAATTAGCATCAAACACTTGGGATATAAGTGATATAGTTTCAAATGCAGTCGAAACAAACGAGTTAGCTTCAAATCCAAGCGGAACACATGATTTAGATTCAAATCAACGCGATGTAGAAGGATAAGCTTCAAATCCAAGCGAAACACATGATTTAACTTCAAACCAATGCTATGTAGAAGGTTTAGCTTCAAATCCATGCGAAACAAATGATTTAGCTTTAGATACTTGCGATATAAGTGATA
>NW_027477803.1:0-55512 GCF_051020955.1 Megalopta genalis | reverse complement strand
TTCGCCTGCATTTGAAGCTATATCACTTACGTCGCAAGTATTTGTAGCTAAATCATTTGTTTCGCATGGATTTGACACTAAACCTTATACATTTGAAGCTACATCATGTGTTTCGCATGGATTTGAAGGTAACTCGTTTATTTCGCCAGCATTTGAAGCTATATCCCTTATATCGCAAGTATATGAAGCTAAATCATTTGTTTCGCATGGAGTAGAAGCTAATCCTTATACATCGCATAGATTTGAAGTAACATCATGTGTTTCGCATGGATTTGAAGCTAATCTTTCTACATCGCATTGATTTGAAGCTACATCATGTGTTTCGCATGGATTTGAAGCTAACTCGATTATTTCGCCAGCATTTCAAGCTATATCACTTATATCGCAAGTATTTGAAACTAAATCATTTGTTTCGCCTGGATTTGAAGCTAAACCTTCTACATCGCATTGATTTGAAGCTACATCATACGTTTCGCTTAGTTTTTGAATCTAACTCGATTATTTTGCCAGCATTTTAAGCTATATTACTTATATCGCAAGTATTTGGAGCTAAATCATTTCTTTCGCATGGACTTGAATAGCTAAATAATCTACATCGCATTGATTTGCAGCTACATCATGTGTTTCGCATGGATTTGAAGCTAACTCGTTTATTTCGCCAGCATTTGAAGCTATATCACTTATATCGCAAGTATTTGAAGCTAAATCATTTGTTTCGCATGGAGTAGAAGCTAAACCTTATACATCGCATTGATTTGAGGGAACATCATGTGTTTCACATGGATTTGAAGCTAATCTTTCTACATCGCATTGATTTGAAGCTACATCATGTGTTTCTCATGGATTTGAAGCTAACACGATTATTTCGCCAGCATTTGAAGCTATATCACTTATATCGCAAGTATTTGAAGCAAAATCATTTTTTTCGCATGGAGTTGAAGCTAAACCTTATACATCGCATTGATTTGAAGCAACATCATGTGTTTCGCATGGATTTGAAGCTAATTTTTCTACATCGCATTGATATTAAGCTACATCATGTGTTTCGCATGGATTTGAAGCTAACTCGACTGTTTGATGAGTATTTGAAGCTAAATCATTTGTTTCGCGTGTATTTGAAGGTAATCCTTCTACATCGCATTGATTTGAAGCAACATAATGTGTATCGCATGAATTTGAATCTAGTCATTCTACATTGCATTGATTTGCAGCTACATCATGTGTTTCGCATGGATTTGAAGCTAACTCGTTTGTTTGACCAGTATGTGAAGCTAAATCATTTGTTTCGCCTGGATTTGAAGCAAACCTTCTACATCGCATTGATTTGAAGCTACATCATGTGTTTCGCGTGGATTTGAAGCTAACTCGTTTATTTCGCCAGCATTTGCAGCTATATCACTTATATCGCAAGTATTTGAAGCTAAATAATTTGTTTCGCATGGATTTGAAGCTAAACCATCTACATCGCATTGATTTGAAGCTACATCATGTGTTTCGCATGGATTTGAAGGTAACTCGTTTATTTCGCCAGCATTTGAAGCTATATCACTTATATCGCAAGTATTTGAAGCTAAATCATTTGTTTCGCATGGAGTTGAAGCTAAACCTTATACATCGCATTGATTTGAAGCAACATCATGTGTTTCGCATGGATTTGAATCCAACTCGATTATTTCGCCAGCATTTGAAACTATATCACTTATATCGCAAGTATTCTAAGCTAAATAATTTGTTTCGCATGGATTTGAAGCTTCATCATGTGTTTCCCATGCTTATGAAGGTAACTGGTTTATTTCGACAGCATTTGAAACTAATTTACTTATATCGCAGGTATTTGAAGCTAAATCATTTGTTCCGCTTGGATTTGAAACTAAACCTTATACATCGCATTGATTTGAAGCTACATAATGTGTTTCGCATGGATTTCAAGCTATTCTTTCTACATCGCATTGATTTGAAGCTACATCATGTGTTTCGCATGGATTTGAAGCTAACTCGATTATTTTGCCAGCATTTTAAGCTATATTACTTATATCGCAAGTATTTGAAACTAAATCATTTGTTTCGCATGGACTTGAATAGCTAAATAATCTACATCGCATTGATTTGAAGCTACATCATGTGTTTCGCATGGATTTGAAGCTAACTCGTTTATTTCGCCAGCATTTGAAGCTATATCACTTATATCGCAAGTATTTGAAGCTAAATCATTTGTTTCGCATGGAGTAGAAGGTAAACCTTATACATCGCATTGATTTGAAGTAACATCATGTGTTTCGCATGGATTTGAAGCTAATCTTTCTACATCGCATTGATTTGAAGCTACATCATGTGTTTCGCATGGATTTGAAGCTAACTCGATTATTTCGCCAGCATTTGAAGCTATATCACTTATATCGCAAGTATTTGAAGCTAAATCATTTGTTTCGCATGGAGTTGAAACTAAACCTTATACATCGCATTGATTTGAAGCAACATCATGTGTTTCGCATGGATTTGAAACTAATCTTTCTACATTGTATTGATTTGAAGCTACATCATGTGTTTCGCATGGATTTGAAGGTAACTCGTTTGCTTCCCCTGCATATGAAGCCACATCACTTACGTCGCAAGTATTTGAAGCTAAATAATTTGTTTCGCATGGATTTGAAGCTAAACCTTATACATTTGAAGCTACATCATGTGTTTCGCGTGGATTTGAAGCTAACTCGTTTATTTCGCCAGCATTTGAAGCTATATCACTTATATCGCAAGTATTTGAAACTAAATCATTTGTTCCGCATGGATTTGAAGCTAAACCTTCTACATCGCATTGATTTGAAGCTACATCATATGTTTCGAATGGATTTGAAGCTAACTCGATTATTTCAGCAGCATTTGAAACTATATCACTTATATCGCAAGTATTTGAAGCTAAATCATTTGTCTCGCGTGGATTGGAAACTGAACCATCAACATCGTATTGATTTGAAGCTAAATCATTTGTTTCGCATGGAGTTGAAACTAAACCTTATACATCGCATTGATTTGAAGCAACATCATGTGTTTCGCATGGATTTGAAACTAACTCGTTTGTTTGACCAGTATTTGAAGCTAAATCATTTGATTCGCCTGGATTTGAAGCAAACCTTCTACATCGCATTGATTTGAAGCTACATCATATGTTTCGCTTAGTTTTTGAATCTAACTCGAGTATTTCGCCAGCATTTCCAGCTATATTACTTATATCGCAAGTATTTGAAGCTAAATAATTTGTTTCGCATGGATTTGAAGCTAAACTATCTACATCGCATTGATTTGAAGCTACATCATGTGTTTCGCATGGATTTGAAGCTAACTCGATTATTTCGCCAGCATTTGAAACTATATCACTTATATCGCAAGTGTTTCAAGCTAAATCATTTGTTTCGCATGGAGTTGAAGCTAAACCTTATACAACGCATTGATTTGAAGCAACATCGTGTGTTTCGCATGGATTTGAAGGTAACTCGTTTATTTCGCCAGCATTTGAAGCTATATCACTTATATCGCAAGTATTTGAAGCTAAATCATTTGTTTCGCCTGGATTTAAAGCTAAACCTTCTACATCGCATTGATTTGGAGCTACATCATGTGTTTCGCATGGATTTGAAGCTAACTCGTTCGTTTCGCCTGCATTTGAAGCAATATCACTTATATCGCAAGTATTTGAAGCTAAATCATTTGTTTCACTTGTATTTGAAGCTAAACCTTATACATCGCATTGATTAGAAGCTATACCATGTGTTTCGAATGGATTTGAAGCTAAACCTTATACATCGCATTGATTTGAAGCTACATAATGTGATTCGCATGGATTTGAAGGTAACTCATTTTTTTCGCCAACATTTGAAGCTATATCACTTATATCACAAGTATTTGAAGCTAAATCATTTGTTTCGCATGGAGTTGAAGCTAAACCTTATACAACGCATTGATTTGAAGCAACATCGTGTGTTTCGCCTGGATTTGAAGCTAATCTTTCTACATCGCATTGATTTGAAGCTACATCTTGTGTTTCGCATGGATTTGAAGCTAACTCGATTATTTCGCCAGCATTTGAAGCTATATCACTTATATCGCAAGTATTTGAAGCTAAATCATTTGTTTCGCATGGAGTTGAAACTAAACCTTATACATCGCATTGATTTGAAGCTATACCATGTGTTTCGAATGGATTTGAAGCTAAATCATTTGTTTCGCCTGGATTTGAAGCAAAACCTTCTACATCGTATTGATTTGAAGCTACATCATGTGTTTCGCATGGATTTGATGCTAACTCGTCTATTTCGCCAGCATTTGAAGCTATATCACTTATATCGCAAGTATTTGAATCTAAATCATTTGTTCCGGATGGATTTGAAGCTGAACCTTCTACATCGCATTGATTTGAAGCTACATCATGTGTTTCGCATGGATTTGAAGCTATCTCGTTAATTGCGCCAGCATTTGAAGCTATGTCACTTATATCGCAAGTATTTGAAGCTAAATCATTTGTTTCGCTTGGATTTGAAGCTAAACCTTATACATCGCATTGATTTGAAGCTACATAATGTGATTCGCATGGATTTGAAGGTAACTCATTTTTTTCGCCAACATTTGAAGCTATATCACTTATATCGCAAGTATTTCAAGCTAAATCATTTGTTTCGCATGGAGTTGAAGCTAAACCTTATACAACGCATTGATTTGAAGCAACATCGTGTGTTTCGCATGGATTTGAAGCTAATCTTTCTACATCGCATTGATTTGAAGCTACATCATGTGTTTCGCATGGATTTGAAGCTAACTCGATTATTTCGCCAGCATTTGAAGCTATATCACTTATATCGCAAGTATTTGAAGCTAAATCATTTGTTTCGCATGGAGTTGAAACTAAACCTTATACATCGCATTGATTTGAAGCAACATCATGTGTTTCGCATGGATTTGAAACTAATCTTTGTACATTGTATTGATTTGAAGCTACATCATGTGTTTCGCATGGATTTGAAGCTAACTCGATTATTTCGCCAGCATTTGAAGCTATATCACTTATATCGCAAGTATTTGAAGCTAAATCTTTTGTTCGCATGGAGTTGAAGCTAAACCTTATACATCGCATTGATTTGAAGCAACATCATGTGTTTCGCATGGATTTGAAGCTAACTCGATTATTTCGCCAGCATTTGAAACTATATCACTTATATCGCAAGTGTTTGAAGCTGCATCATGTGTTTCGCATGGATTTGAAGCTAACTCATTTATTTTGACAGCATTTGAAGCTATATCACTTATATCGCAAGCATTTGAAGCCAAATCATTTGTTTCGCATGGATTTGAAGCAAACACGATTATTTCGACAGCATTTGAAACTATATCACTTATATGGCAAGTATTTAAATCTACATCATGTGTTTCGCATGGATTTGAAGCTAACTCGTTCGTTTCGCCTGCATTTGAAGCTATATCACTTACGTCGCAAGTATTTGTAGCTAAATCATTTGTTTCGCATGGATTTGACACTAAACCTTATACATTTGAAGCTACATCATGTGTTTCGCATGGATTTGAAGGTAACTCGTTTATTTCGCCAGCATTTGAAGCTATATCCCTTATATCGCAAGTATATGAAGCTAAATCATTTGTTTCGCATGGAGTAGAAGCTAATCCTTATACATCGCATAGATTTGAAGTAACATCATGTGTTTCGCATGGATTTGAAGCTAATCTTTCTACATCGCATTGATTTGAAGCTACATCATGTGTTTCGCATGGATTTGAAGCTAACTCGATTATTTCGCCAGCATTTCAAGCTATATCACTTATATCGCAAGTATTTGAAACTAAATCATTTGTTTCGCCTGGATTTGAAGCTAAACCTTCTACATCGCATTGATTTGAAGCTACATCATACGTTTCGCTTAGTTTTTGAATCTAACTCGATTATTTTGCCAGCATTTTAAGCTATATTACTTATATCGCAAGTATTTGGAGCTAAATCATTTCTTTCGCATGGACTTGAATAGCTAAATAATCTACAATCGCATTGATTTGCAGCTACATCATGTGTTTCGCATGGATTTGAAGCTAACTCGTTTATTTCGCCAGCATTGAAGCTATATCACTTATATCGCAAGTATTTGAAGCTAAATCATTTGTTTCGCATGGAGTAGAAGCTAAACCTTATACATCGCATTGATTTGAGGGAACATCATGTGTTTCACATGGATTTGAAGCTAATCTTTCTACATCGCATTGATTTGAAGCTACATCATGTGTTTCTCATGGATTTGAAGCTAACACGATTATTTCGCCAGCATTTGAAGCTATATCACTTATATCGCAAGTATTTGAAGCAAAATCATTTTTTTCGCATGGAGTTGAAGCTAAACCTTATACATCGCATTGATTTGAAGCAACATCATGTGTTTCGCATGGATTTGAAGCTAATTTTTCTACATCGCATTGATATTAAGCTACATCATGTGTTTCGCATGGATTTGAAGCTAACTCGACTGTTTGATGAGTATTTGAAGCTAAATCATTTGTTTCGCGTGTATTTGAAGGTAATCCTTCTACATCGCATTGATTTGAAGCAACATAATGTGTATCGCATGAATTTGAATCTAGTCATTCTACATTGCATTGATTTGCAGCTACATCATGTGTTTCGCATGGATTTGAAGCTAACTCGTTTGTTTGACCAGTATGTGAAGCTAAATCATTTGTTTCGCCTGGATTTGAAGCAAACCTTCTACATCGCATTGATTTGAAGCTACATCATATGTTTCGCTTAGTTTTTGAATCTAACTCGAGTATTTCGCCAGCATTTGCAGCTATATCACTTATATCGCAAGTATTTGAAGCTAAATAATTTGTTTCGCATGGATTTGAAGCTAAACCATCTACATCGCATTGATTTGAAGCTACATCATGTGTTTCGCATGGATTTGAAGGTAACTCGTTTATTTCGCCAGCATTTGAAGCTATATCACTTATATCGCAAGTATTTGAAGCTAAATCATTTGTTCGCATGGAGTTGAAGCTAAACCTTATACATCGCATTGATTTGAAGCAACATCATGTGTTTCGCATGGATTTGAATCCAACTCGATTATTTCGCCAGCATTTGAAACTATATCACTTATATCGCAAGTATTCTAAGCTAAATAATTTGTTTCGCATGGATTTGAAGCTTCATCATGTGTTTCCATGCTTATGAAGGTAACTGGTTTATTTCGACAGCATTTGAAACTAATTTACTTATATCGCAGGTATTTGAAGCTAAATCATTTGTTCCGCTTGGATTTGAAACTAAACCTTATACATCGCATTGATTTGAAGCTACATAATGTGTTTCGCATGGATTTCAAGCTATTCTTTCTACATCGCATTGATTTGAAGCTACATCATGTGTTTCGCATGGATTTGAAGCTAACTCGATTATTTTGCCAGCATTTTAAGCTATATTACTTATATCGCAAGTATTTGAAACTAAATCATTTGTTTCGCATGGACTTGAATAGCTAAATAATCTACATCGCATTGATTTGAAGCTACATCATGTGTTTCGCATGGATTTGAAGCTAACTCGTTTATTTCGCCAGCATTTGAAGCTATATCACTTATATCGCAAGTATTTGAAGCTAAATCATTTGTTTCGCATGGAGTAGAAGGTAAACCTTATACATCGCATTGATTTGAAGTAACATCATGTGTTTCGCATGGATTTGAAGCTAATCTTTCTACATCGCATTGATTGAAGCTACATCATGTGTTTCGCATGGATTTGAAGCTAACTCGATTATTTCGCCAGCATTTGAAGCTATATCACTTATATCGCAAGTATTTGAAGCTAAATCATTTGTTTCGCATGGAGTTGAAACTAAACTTATACATCGCATTGATTTGAAGCAACATCATGTGTTTCGCATGGATTTGAAACTAATCTTTCTACATTGTATTGATTTGAAGCTACATCATGTGTTTCGCATGGATTTGAAGGTAACTCGTTTGCTTCCCCTGCATATGAAGCCACATCACTTACGTCGCAAGTATTTGAAGCTAAATAATTTGTTTCGCATGGATTTGAAGCTAAACCTTATACATTTGAAGCTACATCATGTGTTTCGCGTGGATTTGAAGCTAACTCGTTTATTTCGCCAGCATTTGAAGCTATATCACTTATATCGCAAGTATTTGAAACTAAATCATTTGTTCCGCATGGATTTGAAGCTAAACCTTCTACATCGCATTGATTTGAAGCTACATCATATGTTTCGAATGGATTTGAAGCTAACTCGATTATTTCAGCAGCATTTGAAACTATATCACTTATATCGCAAGTATTTGAAGCTAAATCATTTGTCTCGCGTGGATTGGAAACTGAACCATCAACATCGTATTGATTTGAAGCTAAATCATTTGTTTCGCATGGAGTTGAAACTAAACCTTATACATCGCATTGATTTGAAGCAACATCATGTGTTTCGCATGGATTTGAAACTAACTCGTTTGTTTGACCAGTATTTGAAGCTAAATCATTTGATTCGCCTGGATTTGAAGCAAACCTTCTACATCGCATTGATTTGAAGCTACATCATATGTTTCGCTTATTTTTTGAATCTAACTCGAGTATTTCGCCAGCATTTCCAGCTATATTACTTATATCGCAAGTATTTGAAGCTAAATAATTTGTTTCGCATGGATTTGAAGCTAAACTATCTACATCGCATTGATTTGAAGCTACATCATGTGTTTCGCATGGATTTGAAGGTAACTCGTTTATTTCGCCAGCATTTAAAACTATATCATTTATATCGCAAGTATTTGAAGCTAAATAATTTGTTTCGCATGGATTCGAAGCTTCATCATGTGTTCCGCATGGATATGAAGGTAACTCGTTTATTTCGACAGCATTTGAAACTAATTCACTTATATCGCAAGTATTTGAAGCTAAATCATTTGTTTCGCGTGGATTTGAAGCCAACTCGTTTGCTTCGCCTGCATATGAAGCTACATCACTTACGTCGCAAGTATTTGAAGCTAAATAATTTGTTTCGCATGGATTTGAATCTAAACCTTATACATTTGAAGCTACATCATGTGTTTCGCGTGGATTTGAAGCTAACTCGTTTATTTCGCCAGCATTTGAAACTATATCACTTATATCGCCAGTATTTGAAACTAAATCATTTGTTCCGCATGGATTTGAAGCTAAAACTTCTACATCGCATTGATTTGAAGCTACATCATATGTTTCGAATGATTTGAAGCTAACTCGATTATTTCAGCAGCATTTGAAACTATATCACTTATATCGCAAGTATTTGAAGCTAAATCATTTGTCTCGCGTGGATTGGAAACTGAACCATCAACATCGTATTGATTTGAAGCTAAATCATTTGTTTCGCATGGAGTTGAAACTAAACCTTACACATCGCATTGATTTGAAGCAACATCATGTGTTTCGCATGGATTTGAAACTAACTCGTTTGTTTGACCAGTATTTGAAGCTAAATCATTTGTTTCGCCTGGATTTGAAGCAACCTTCTACATCGCATTGATTTGAAGCTACATCATATGTTTCGCTTTGTTTTTGAATCTAACTCGAGTATTTCGCCAGCATTTCCAGCTATATTACTTATATCGCAAGTATTTGAAGCTAAATAATTTGTTTCGCATGGATTTGAAGCTAAACCATCTACATCGCATTGATTTGAAGCTACATCATGTGTTTCGCATGGATTTGAAGGTAACTCGTTTATTTCGCCAGCATTTGAAGCTATATCACTTATATCGCAAGTATTTGAAGCTAAATCATTTGTTTCGCATGGAGTTGAAGCTAAACTTTATACATCGCATTGATTTGAAGCAACATCATGTGTTTCGCACGGATTTGAATCTAACTCGATTATTTCGCCAGCATTTAAAACTATATCACTTATATCGCAAGTATTTGAAGCTAAATAATTTGTTTCGCATGGATTTGAAGCTTCATCATGTGTTTCCCATGGATATGAAGGTAACTGGTTTATTTCGACAGCATTTGAAACTAATTCACTTATATCGCAAGTATTTGAAGCTAAATCATTTGTTCCGCTTGGATTTGAAGCTAAACCTTATACATCGCATTGATTTGAAGCTACATAATGTGTTTCGCATGGATTTGAAGCTATTCTTTCTACATCGCATTGATTTGAAGCTACATCATGTGTTTCGCATGGATTTGAAGCTAACTCGATTATTTTGCCAGCATTTTAAGCTATATTACTTATATCGCAAGTATTTGAAACTAAATCATTTGTCTCGCGTGGATTGGAAACTGAACCATCAACATCGTATTGATTTGAAGCTATATCATGTGTTTCGCATGGATTTGATGCTAACTCGTCTATTTCGCCAACATTTGAAGCTATATCACTTATATCGCAAGTATTTCAAGCTAAATCATTTGTTTCGCATGGAGTTGAAGCTAAACCTTATATATCGCATTGATTTGAAGCAACATCATGTGTTTCGCATGGATTTTAAGCTAATCTTTCTACATCGCATTGATATGAAGCTACATCATGTGTTTCGCATGGATTTGAAGCTAACTCGATTGTTTGACGAGTATTTGAAGCTAAATCATTTGTTTCGCGTGGATTTGAAGCTAAACCTTCTACATCGCATTGATTTGAAGCAACATCATGTGTATCGCATGAATTTGAAACTAATCTTTCTACATTGCATTGATTTGAAGCTACATCATGTGTTTCGCATGGATTAGAAGCTAACTCGTTTGTTTGACCAGTATTTGAAGCTAAATCATTTGTTTCGCCTGGATTTGAGGCAAACCTCCTACATCGCATTGATTTGAAGCTACATCATATGTTTCGCTTAGTTTTTGAATCTAACTCGAGTATTTCGCCAGCATTTGCAGCTATATTACTTCTATCGCAAGTATTTGAAGCTAAATAATTTGTTTCGCATGGATTTGAAGCTAAACCATCTACATCGCATTGATTTGAAGCTACATCATGTTTTTCGCATGGATTTGAAGGTAACTCGTTTATTTCGCCAGCATTTGAAGCTATATCACTTATATCGCAAGTATTTGAAGCTAAATCATTTGTTTCGCATGGAGTTGAAGCTAAACCTTATACATCGCATTGATTTGAAGCAACATCATGTGTTTCGCATGGATTTGAATCTAACTCGATTATTTCGCCAGCATTTAAAACTATATCACTTATATCGCAAGTATTTGAAGCTAAATAATTTGTTTCGCATGGATTTGAAGCTTCATCATGTGTTTCCCATGGATATGAACGTAACTGGTTTATTTCGACAGCATTTGAAACTAATTCACTTATATCGCAAGTATTTGAAGCTAAATCATTTGTTTCGAGTGGATTTGAAGCTAACCTTATACAACGCATTGATTTGAAGCTACATAATGTGTTTCGCATGGATTTGAATCTAACTCGTTTATTTCGCCAGCATTTGAAGCTATATCACTTATATCGCAAGTATTTGAAGCTAAATCATTTGTTTCGCATGGATTTGAAGCCAAACCTTCTACATCGCATTGATTTGAAGCAACATCATGTGTTTCGCATGGATTTGAAACTAATCTTTCTACATTGTATTGATTTGAAGCTACATCATGTGTTTCGCATGGATTTGAAGCTAACTCGATTATTTCGCCAGCATTTAAAACTATATTACTTATATCGCAAGTATTTGAAGCTAAATAATTTGTTTCGCATGGATTCGAAGCTTCATCATGTGTTTCGCATGGATATGAAGGTAACTCGTTTATTTCGACAGCATTTGAAACTAATTCACTTATATCGCAAGTATTTGAAGCTAAATCATTTGTTTCGCGTAAATTTGAAGCTAAACCTTCACCATCGCATTGATTTGAAGCTACATCATGTGTTTCGCATGGATTTGAAGCTAACTCGTTTATTTCGCCAGCATTTGAAGCTATATCACTTATATCGCAAGTATTGAAGCTAAATCATTTGTTTCGCATGGAGTAGAAGGTAAACCTTATACATCGCATTGATTTGAAGTAACATCATGTGTTTCGCATGGATTTGAAGCTAATCTTTCTACATCGCATAGATTTGAAGCTACATCATGTGTTTCGCATGGATTTGAAGCCAACTCGTTTGCTTCGCCTGCATATGAAGCTACATCACTTACGTCGCAAGTATTTGAAGCTAAATAATTTGTTTCGCATGGATTTGAAGCTAAACCTTATACATTTGAAGCTACATCATGTGTTTCGCGTGGATTTGAAGCTAACTCGTTTATTTCGCCAGCATTTGAAGCTATAGCACTTATATCGCAAGTATTTGAAACTAAATCATTTGTTCAGCATGGATTTCAAGCTAAACCTTCTACATCGCATTGATTTGAAGCTACATCATATGTTTCGAATGGATTTGAAGCTAACTCGATTATTTCAGCAGCATTTGAAACTATATCACTTATATCGCAAGTATATGAAGCTAAATCATTTGTCTCGCGTGGATTGGAAACTGAACCATCAACATCGTATTGATTTGAAGCTACATCATGTGTTTCGCATGGATTTGATGCTAACTCGTCTATTTCGCCAGCATTTGAAGCTATATCACTTATATCGCAAGTATTTGAATCTAAATCATTTGTTCCGCATGGATTTGAAGCTGAACCTTCTACATCGCATTGATTTGAAGCTACATCATGTGTTTCGGATGGATTTGAAGCTAACTCGATTATTTCGCCAGCATTTGAAGCTATATCACTTATATCGCAAGTATTTGAAGCTAAATCATTTGTTTCGCATGGAGTTGATACTAAACCTTATACATCGCATTGATTTGAAGCAACATCATGTGTTTCGCATGGATTTGAAACTAATCTTTCTACATTGTATTGATTTGAAGCTACATCATGTGTTTCGCATGGATTTGAAGGTAACTCGTTTATTTCGCCAGCATTTGAAGCTGTATCACTTATATCGCAAGTATTTGAAGCTAAATCTTTTGTTTCGCATGGAGTTGAAGCTAAACCTTATATATCGCATTGATTTGAAGCAACATCATGTGTTTTGCATGGATTTGAAGCTAACTCGATTATTTCACCAGCATTTAAAACTATATCACTTATATCGCAAGTATTTGAAGCTAAATCATTTGTTTCGCATGGATTCGAAGCTTCATCATGTGTTTCGCATGGATATGAAGGTAACTCGTATATTTCGAAAGCATTTGAAACTAATTCACTTATATCGCAAGTATTTGAAGCTAAATCATTTGTTTCGCGTGGATTTGAAGCTAACTCGTTTATTTCGCCAGCATTTGAAGCTATATCACTTATATCGCAAGTATTTGAAGCTAAATCATTTGTTTCTCATGGATTTGAAGCTAAACCTTATACATCGCATTGATTTGAAGCTACATCATGTGTTTCGCATGGATTTGAAGCCAACTCGTTTGCTTCGCCTGCATATGAAGCTACATCACTTACGTCGCAAGTATTTGAAGCTAAATAATTTGTTTCGCATGGATTTGAAGCTAAACCTTATACATTTGAAGCTACATCATGTGTTTCGCGTGGATTTGAAGCTAACTCGTTTATTTCGCCAGCATTTGAAGCTATATCACTTATATCGCAAGTATTTGAATCTAAATCATTTGTTCCGGATGGATTTGAAGCTGAACCTTCACCATCGCATTGATTTGAAGCTACATCATGTGTTTCGCATGGATTTGAAGCTAACTCGTTTATTTCGCCAGCATTTGAAGCTATATCACTTATATCGCAAGTATTTGAAGCTAAATCATTTGTTTCGCATGGAGTAGAAGGTAAACCTTATACATCGCATTGATTTGAAGTAACATCATGTGTTTCGCATGGATTTGAAGCTAATCTTTCTACATCGCATAGATTTGAAGCTACATCATGTGCTTCGCATGGATTTGATGCTAAACCTTATACATTTGAAGCTACATCATGTGTTTCGCGTGGATTTGAACCTAACTCGTTTATTTCGCCAGCATTTGAAGCTATATCACTTATATCGCAAGTATTTGAAGCTAAATCATTTGTTTCTCATGGATTTGAAGCTAAACCTTATACATCGCATTGATTTGAAGCTACATCATGTGTTTCGCATGGATTTGAAGCCAACTCGTTTGCTTCGCCTGCATATGAAGCTACATCACTTACGTCGCAAGTATTTGAAGCTAAATAATTTGTTTCGCATGGATTTGAAGCTAAACCTTATACATTTGAAGCTACATCATGTGTTTCGCGTGGATTTGAAGCTAACTCGTTTATTTCGCCAGCATTTGAAGCTATATCACTTATATCGCAAGTATTTGAAACTAAATCATTTGTTCCGCATGGATTTGAAGCTGAACCTTCTACATCGCATTGATTTGAAGCTACATCATATGTTTCGAATGGATTTGAAGCTAACTCGATTATTTCAGCAGCATTTGAAACTATATCACTTATATCGCAAGTATTTGAAGCTAAATCATTTGTCTCGCGTGGATTGGAAACTGAACCATCAACATCGTATTGATTTGAAGCTACATCATGTGTTTCGCATGGATTTGATGCTAACTCGTCTATTTCGCCAGCATTTGAAGCTATATCACTTATATCGCAAGTATTTGAATCTAAATCATTTGTTCCGGATGGATTTGAAGCTGAACCTTCTACATCGCATTGATTTGAAGCTACATAATGTGTTTCGCATGGATTTGAAGGTAACTCGTTTATTTCGCCAGCATTTGAAGCTATATCACTTATATCGCAAGTATTTGAAGCTAAATCATTTGTTTCGCATGGAGTTGAAGCTAAACCTTATACATCGCATTGATTTGAAGCAACATCATGTGTTTCGCATGTATTTGAATCTAACTCGATTACTTCGCCAGCATTTAAAACTATATCACTTATATCGCAAGTATTTGAAGCTAAATAATTTGTTTCGCATGGATTTGAAGCTTCATCATGTGTTTCCCATGGATATGAAGGTAACTGGTTTATTTCGACAGCATTTGAAACTAATTCACTTATATCGCAAGTATATGAAGCTAAATCATTTGTTTCGAGTGGATTTGAAGCTAAACCTTATACAACGCATTGATTTGAAGCAACATCATGTGTTTCGCATGGATTTGAAGCTAACTCGATTATTTTGCCAGCATTTTAAGCTATATTACTTATATCGCAAGTATTTGAAACTAAATCATTTGTTTCGCGTGGATTTGAAGCTAAACCTTCACCATCGCATTGATTTGAAGCTACATCATGTGTTTCGCATGGATTTGAAGCTAACTCGTTTATTTCGCCAGCATTTGAAGCTATATCACTTATATCGCAAGTATTTGAAGCTAAATCATTTGTTTCGCATGGATTTGAAGCCAAACCTTCTACATCGCATTGATTTGAAGCAACATCATATGTTTCGCATGGATTTGAAACCAATCTTTCTACATTGTATTGATTTGAAGCTACATCATGTGTTTCGCATGGATTTGAAGGTAACTCGTTTATTTCGCCAGCATTTGAAGCTATATCAGTTATATCGCAAGTGTTTGAAGCTAAATCTTTTGTTTCGCATGGAGTTGAAGCTAAACCTTATACATCGCATTGATTTGAAGCAACATCAGGTGTTTCGCATGGATTTGAAGCTAACTCGATTATTTCGCCAGCATTTAAAACTATATTACTTATATCGCAAGTATTTGAAGCTAAATAATTTGTTTCGCATGGATTCGAAGCTTCATCATGTATTTCGCATGGATATGAAGGTAACTCGTTTATTTCGACAGCATTTGAAACTAATTCACTTATATCGCAAGTATTTGAAGCTAAATCATTTGTTTCGCGTGGATTTGAAGCTAAACCTTCACCATCGCATTGATTTGAAGCTACATCATGTGTTTCGCATGGATTTGAAGCTAACTCGTTTATTTCGCCAGCATTTGAAGCTATATCACTTATATCGCAAGTATTTGAAGCTAAATCATTTGTTTCGCATGGAGTAGAAGGTAAACCTTATACATCGCATTGATTTGAAGTAACATCATGTGTTTCGCATGGATTTGAAGCTAATCTTTCTACATCGCATAGATTTGAAGCTACATCATGTGCTTCGCATGGATTTGATGCTAAACCTTATACATTTGAAGCTACATCATGTGTTTCGCGTGGATTTTAACCTAACTCGTTTATTTCGCCAGCATTTGAAGCTATATCACTTATATCGCAAGTATTTGAAGCTAAATCATTTGTTTCTCATGGATTTGAAGCTAAACCTTATACATCGCATTGATTTGAAGCTACATCATGTGTTTCGCATGGATTTGAAGCCAACTCGTTTGCTTCGCCTGCATATGAAGCTACATCACTTACGTCGCAAGTATTTGAAGCTAAATAATTTGTTTCGCATGGATTTGAAGCTAAACCTTATACATTTGAAGCTACATCATGTGTTTCGCGTGGATTTGAAGCTAACTCGTTTATTTCGCCAGCATTTGAAGCTATATCACTTATATCGCAAGTATTTGAAACTAAATCATTTGTTCCGCATGGATTTGAAGCTGAACCTTCTACATCGCATTGATTTGAAGCTACATCATATGTTTCGAATGGATTTGAAGCTAACTCGATTATTTCAGCAGCATTTGAAACTATATCACTTATATCGCAAGTATTTGAAGCTAAATCATTTGTCTCGCGTGGATTGGAAACTGAACCATCAACATCGTATTGATTTGAAGCTACATCATGTGTTTCGCATGGATTTGATGCTAACTCGTCTATTTCGCCAGCATTTGAAGCTATATCACTTATATCGCAAGTATTTGAATCTAAATCATTTGTTCCGGATGGATTTGAAGCTGAACCTTCTACATCGCATTGATTTGAAGCTACATCATGTGTTTCGCATGGATTTGAAGCTATCTCATTAATTGCGCCAGCATTTGAAGCTATGTCACTTATATCGCAAGTATTTGAAGCTAAATCATTTGTTTCGTTGGATTTGAAGCTAAACCTTATACATCGCATTGATTTGAAGCTACATAATGTGTTTGGCATGGATTTGAAGGTAACTCATTTTTTTCGCCAACATTTGAAGCTATATCACACATATCGCAAGTATTTCAAGCTAAATCATTTGTTTCGCATGGAGTTGAAGCTAAACCTTATACAACGCATTGATTTGAACAACATCATGTGTTTCGCATGGATTTGAAGCTAATCTTTCTACATCGCATTGATTTGAAGCTACATCATGTGTTTCGCATGGATTTGAAGCTAACTCGATTATTTCGCCAGCATTTGAAGCTATATCACTTATATCGCAAGTATTTGAAGCTAAATCATTTGTTTCGCATGGAGTTGAAACTAAACCTTATACATCGCATTGATTTGAAGCAACATCATGTGTTTCGCATGGATTTGTAACTAATCTTTCTACATTGTATTGATTTGAAGCTACATCATGTGTTTCGCATGGATTTGAAGGTAACTCGTTTATTTCGCCAGCATTTGAAGCTATATCACTTATATCGCAAGTATTTGAATCTAAATCTTTTGTTTCGCATGGAGTTGAAGCTAAACCTTATACATCGCATTGATTTGAAGAAACATCATGTGTTTCGCATGGATTTGAAGCTAACTCGATTATTTCGCCAGCATTTGAAACTATATCACTTATATCGCAAGTATTTGAAGCTAAATCATTTTTTTCGCATGGAGTTGAAGCTAAACCTTATACATCGCATTGATTTGAAGCAACATCATGTGTTTCGCATGGATTTGAAGCTAATCTTTCTACATCGCATAGATTTGAAGCTACATCATGTGTTTCGCATGGATTTGATGCTAAACCTTATACATTTGAAGCTACATCATGTGTTTCGCGTGGATTTGAACCTAACTCGTTTATTTCGCCAGCATTTGAAGCTATATCACTTATATCGCAAGTATTTGAAGCTAAATAATTTGTTTCGCATGGATTCGAAGCTTCATCATGTATTTCGCATGGATATGAAGGTAACTCGATTATTTCGACAGCATTTGAAACTAATTCACTTATATCGCAAGTATTTGAAGCTAAATCATTTGTTTCGCGTGGATTTGAAGCTAAACCTTCACCATCGCATTGATTTGAAGCTACATCATGTGTTTCGCATGGATTTGAAGCTAACTCGTTTATTTCGCCTGCATTTGAAGCTATATCACTTATATCGCAAGTATTTGATGCTAAATCATTTGTTTCGCATGGAGTAGAAGGTAAACCTTATACATCGCATTGATTTGAAGTAACATCATGTGTTTCGCATGGATTTGAAGCTAATCTTTCTACATCGCATAGATTTGAAGCTACATCATGTGCTTCGCATGGATTTGATGCTAAACCTTATACATTTGAAGCTACATCATGTGTTTCGCGTGGATTTGAACCTAACTCGTTTATTTCGCCAGCATTTGAAGCTATATCACTTATATCGCAAGTATTTGAAGCTAAATCATTTGTTTCTCATGGATTTGAAGCTAATCCTTATACATCGCATTGATTTGAAGCTACATCATGTGTTTCGCATGGATTTGAAGCCAACTCGTTTGCTTCGCCTGCATATGAAGCTACATCACTTACGTCGCAAGTATTTGAAGCTAAATAATTTGTTTCGCATGGATTTGAAGCTAAACCTTATACATTTGAAGCTACATCATGTGTTTCGCGTGGCTTTGAAGCTAACTCGTTTATTTCGCCAGCATTTGAAGCTATATCACTTATATCGCAAGTATTTGAAACTAAATCATTTGTTCCGCATGGATTTGAAGCTGAACCTTCTACATCGCATTGATTTGAAGCTACATCATATGTTTCGAATGGATTTGAAGCTAACTCGATTATTTCAGCAGCATTTGAAACTATATCACTTATATCGCAAGTATTTGAAGCTAAATCATTTGTCTCGCGTGGATTGGAAACTGAACCATCAACATCGTATTGATTTGAAGCTACATCATGTGTTTCGCATGGATTTGATGCTAACTCGTCTATTTCGCCAGCATTTGAAGCTATATCACTTATATCGCAAGTATTTGAATCTAAATCATTTGTTCCGGATGGATTTGAAGCTGAACCTTCTACATCGCATTGATTTGAAGCTACATCATGTGTTTCGCATGGATTTGAAGCTATCTCGTTAATTGCGCCAGCATTTGAAGCTATGTCACTTATATCGCAAGTATTTGAAGCTAAATCATTTGTTTCGTTGGATTTGAAGCTAAACCTTATACATCGCATTGATTTGAAGCTACATAATGTGTTTCGCATGGATTTGAAGGTAACTCATTTTTTTCGCCAACATTTGAAGCTATATCACTTATATCGCAAGTATTTCAAGCTAAATCATTTGTTTCGCATGGAGATGAAGCTAAACCTTATACATCGCATTGATTTGAAGCAACATCATGTGTTTCGCATGGATTTGAATCTAACTCGATTATTTCGCCAGCATTTAAAACTATATCACTTATATCGCAAGTATTTGAAGCTAAATAATTTGTTTCGCATGGATTTGAAGCTTCATCATGTGTTTCCCATGGATATGAAGGTAACTCGTTTATTTCGACAGCATTTGAAACTAAATCACTTATATCGCAAGTATTTGAAGCTAAATCATTTGTTTCGAGTGGATTTGAAGCTAAACCTTATACAACGCATGGATTTGAAGCAACATCATCTGTTTCGCATGGATTTGAAGCTAACTCGATTATTTTGCCAGCATTTTAAGCTATATTACATATATCGCAAGTATTTGAAACTAAATCATTTGTTTCGCGTGGATTTGAAGCTAAACCTTCACCATCGCATTGATTTGAAGCTACATCATGTGTTTCGCATGGATTTGAAGCTAACTCGTTTATTTCGCCAGCATTTGAAGCTATATCACTTATATCACAAGCATTTGAAGCCAAATTATTTGTCTCGCATGGATTTGAAGCCAAACCTTCTACATCGCATTGATTTGAAGCAACATCATGTGTTTCGCATGGATTTGAATCTAACTCGATTATTTCGCCAGCATTTAAAACTATATCACTTATATCGCAAGTATTTGAAGCTAAATAATTTGTTTCGCATGGATTTGAAGCTTCATCATGTGTTTCCCATGGATATGAAGGTAACTGGTTTATTTCGACAGCATTTGAAACTAATTCACTTATATCGCAAGTATTTGAAGCTAAATCATTTGTTTCGAGTGGATTTGAAGCTAAACCTTATACAACGCATTGATTTGAAGCAACATCATGTGTTTCGCATGGATTTGAAGCTAACTCGATTATTTTGCCAGCATTTTAAGCTATATTACTTATATCGCAAGTATTTGAAACTAAATCATTTGTTTCGCATGGACTTGAATAGCTAAATAATCTACATCGCATTGATTCGAAGCTTCATCATGTATTTCGCATGGATATGAAGGTAACTCGTTTATTTCGAGAGCATTTGAAACTAATTCACTTATATCGCAAGTATTTGAAGCTAAATCATTTGTTTCGCGTGGATTTGAAGCTAAACCTTCACCATCGCATTGATTTGAAGCTACATCATGTGTTTCGCGTGGATTTGAAGCTAACTCGATTATTTCGCCAGCATTTGAAGCTATATCACTTATATCGCAAGTATTTGAAGCTAAATCATTTGTTTCGCATGGATTTGAAGCCAAACCTTCTACATCGCATTGATTTGAAGCAACATCATGTGTTTCGCATGGATTTCAAACCAATCTTTCTACATTGTATTGATTTGAAGCTACATCATGTGTTTCGCATGGATTTGAAGGTAACTCGTTTATTTCGCCAGCATTTGAAGCTATATCAGTTATATCGCAAGTATTTGAAGCTAAATCTTTTGTTTCGCATGGAGTTGAAGCTAAACCTTATACATCGCATTGATTTGAAGCAACATCATGTGTTTCGCATGGATTTGAAGCTAACTCGATTATTTCGCCAGCATTTAAAGCTATATTACTTATATCGCAAGTATTTGAAGCTAAATAATTTGTTTCGCATGGATTCGAAGCTTCATCATGTATTTCGCATGGATATGAAGGTAACTCGTTTATTTCGACAGCATTTGAAACTAATTCACTTATATCGCAAGTATTTGAAGCTAACTCATTTGTTTCGCGTGGATTTGAAGCTAAACCTTCACCATCGCATTGATTTGAAGCTACATCATGTGTTTCGCATGGATTTGAAGCCAATTCGTTTATTTCGCCTGCATTTGAAGCTATATCACTTATATCGCAAGTATTTGAAGCTAAATCATTTGTTTCGCATGGAGTAGAAGGTAAACCTTATACATCGCATTGATTTGAAGTAACATCATGTGTTTCGCATGGATTTGAAGCTAATCTTTCTATATCGCATAGATTTGAAGCTACATCATGTGCTTCGCATGGATTTGATGCTAAACCTTATACATTTGAAGCTACATCATGTGTTTCGCGTGGATTTGAACCTAACTCGTTTATTTCGCCAGCATTTGAAGCTATATCACTTATATCGCAAGTATTTGAAGCTAAATCATTTGTTTCTCATGGATTTGAAGCTAAACCTTATACATCGCATTGATTTGAAGCTACATCATGTGTTTCGCATGGATTTGAAGCCAACTCGTTTGCTTCGCCTGCATATGAAGCTACATCACTTACGTCGCAAGTATTTGAAGCTAAATAATTTGTTTCGCATGGATTTGAAGCTAAACCTTATACATTTGAAGCTACATCATGTGTTTCGCGTGGATTTGAAGCTAACTCGTTTATTTCGCCAGCATTTGAAGCTATATCACTTATATCGCAAGTATTTGAAACTAAATCATTTGTTCCGCATGGATTTGAAGCTGAACCTTCTACATCGCATTGATTTGAAGCTACATCATATGTTTCGCATGGATTTGAAGCTAACTCGATTATTTCAGCAGCATTTGAAACTATATCACTTATATCGCAAGTATTTGAAGCTAAATCATTTGTCTCGCGTGGATTGGAAACTGAACCATCAACATCGTATTGATTTGAAGCTACATCATGTGTTTCGCATGGATTTGATGCTAACTCGTCTATTTCGCCAGCATTTGAAGCTATATCACTTATATCGCAAGTATTTGAATCTAAATCATTTGTTCCGGATGGATTTGAAGCTGAACCTTCTACATCGCATTGATTTGAAGCTACATCATGTGTTTCGCATGGATTTGAAGCTAACTCGTTTATTGCGCCAGCATTTGAAGCTATGCCACTTATATCGCAAGTATTTGAAGCTAAATCATTTGTTTCGTTGGATTTGAAGCTAAACCTTATACATCGCATTGATTTGAAGCTACATAATGTGTTTCGCATGGATTTGAAGGTAACTCATTTTTTTCGCCAACATTTGAAGCTATATCACTTATATCGCAAGTATTTCAAGCTAAATCATTTGTTTCGTTGGATTTGAAGCTAAACCTTATACATCGCATTGATTTGAAGCTACATAATGTGTTTCGCATGGATTTGAAGGTAACTCATTTTTTTCGCCAACATTTGAAGCTATATCACTTATATCGCAAGTATTTCAAGCTAAATCATTTGTTTCGCATGGAGTTGAAGCTAAACCTTATACAACGCATTGATTTGAAGCAACATCGTGTGTTTCGCATGGATTTGAAGCTAATCTTTCTACATCGCATAGATTTGAAGCTACATCATGTGCTTCGCATGGATTTGATGCTAAACCTTATACATTTGAAGCTACATCATGTGTTTCGCGTGGATTTGAACCTAACTCGTTTATTTCGCCAGCATTTGAAGCTATATCACTTATATCGCAAGTATTTGAAGCTAAATCATTTGTTTCTCATGGATTTGAAGCTAAACCTTATACATCGCATTGATTTGAAGCCACATCATGTGTTTCGCATGGATTTGAAGCCAACTCGTTTGCTTCGCCTGCATATGAAGCTACATCACTTACGTCGCAAGTATTTGAAGCTAAATAATTTGTTTCGCATGGATTTGAAGCTAAACCTTATACATTTGAAGCTACATCATGTGTTTCGCGTGGATTTGAAGCTAACTCGTTTATTTCGCCAGCATTTGAAGCTATATCACTTATATCGCAAGTATTTGAAACTAAATCATTTGTTCCGCATGGATTTGAAGCTGAACCTTCTACATCGCATTGATTTGACGCTACATCATATGTTTCGCATGGATTTGAAGCTAACTCGATTATTTCAGCAGCATTTGAAACTATATCACTTATATCGCAAGTATTTGAAGGTAAATCATTTGTCTCGCGTGGATTGGAAACTGAACCATCAACATCGTATTGATTTGAAGCTACATCATGTGTTTCGCATGGATTTGATGCTAACTCGTCTATTTCGCCTGCATTTGAAGCTATATCACTTATATCGCAAGTATTTGAATCTAAATCATTTGTTCCGGATGGATTTGAAGCTGAACCTTCTACATCGCATTGATTTGAAGCTACATCATGTGTTTCGCATGGATTTGAAGCTAACTCGTTTATTGCGCCAGCATTTGAAGCTATGTCACTTATATCGCAAGTATTTGAAGCTAAATCATTTGTTTCGTTGGATTTGAAGCTAAACCTTATACATCGCATTGATTTGAAGCTACATAATGTGTTTCGCATGGATTTGAAGGTAACTCATTTTTTTCGCCAACATTTGAAGCTATATCACTTATATCGCAAGTATTTCAAGCTAAATCATTTGTTTCGTTGGATTTGAAGCTAAACCTTATACATCGCATTGATTTGAAGCTACATAATGTGTTTCGCATGGATTTGAAGGTAACTCATTTTTTTCGCCAACATTTGAAGCTATATCACTTATATCGCAAGTATTTCAAGCTAAATCATTTGTTTCGCATGGAGTTGAAGCTAAACCTTATACAACGCATTGATTTGAAGCAACATCGTGTGTTTCGCATGGATTTGAAGCTAATCTTTCTACATCGCATTGATTTGAAGCTACATCATGTGTTTCGCATGGATTTGAAGCTAACTCGATTATTTCGCCAGCATTTGAAGCTATATCACTTATATCGCAAGTATTTGAATCTAAATCATTTGTTCCGGATGGATTTGAAGCTGAACCTTCTACATCGCATTGATTTGAAGCTACATCATGTGTTTCGCATGGATTTGAAGCTATCTCGTTAATTGCGCCAGCATTTGAAGCTATGTCACTTATATCGCAAGTATTTGAAGCTAAATCATTTGTTTCGCTTGGATTTGAAGCTAAACCTTATACATCGCATTGATTTGAAGCTACATAATGTGTTTCGCATGGAGTTGAAGGTAACTCATTTTTTTCGCCAGCATTTGAAGCTATATCACTTATATCGCAAGTATTTCAAGCTAAATCATTTGTTTCGCATGGAGTTGAAGCTAAACCTTATACATCGCATTGATTTGAAGCAACATCATGTGTGTCGCATGGATTTGAAGCTAATCTTTCTACATCGCATTGATATTAAGCTACATCATGTGTTTCGCATGGATTTGAAGCTAACTCGATTGCTTGACGAGTATTTGAAGCTAAATCATTTGTTTCGCGTGGATTTGAAGCTAAACCTTCGACATCGCATTGATTTGAAGCAACATCATGTGTATCGCATGAATTTGAAACTAATCTTTCTACATTGCATTGATTTGAAGCTACATCATGTGTTTCGCATGGATTTGAAGGTAACTCGTTTATTTCGCCAGCATTTGAAGCTATATCACTTATATCGCAAGTATTTGAAGATAAATCATTTGTTTCGCATGGAGTTGAAGCTAAACCTTATACATCGCATTGATTTGAAGCCACATCATGTGTTTCGCATGGATTTGAATCTAACTCGATTATTTCGCCAGCATTTAAAACTATATCACTTATATCATAAGTATTTGAAGCTAAATAATCTGTTTCGCATGGATTTGAAGCTTCATCATGTGTTTCCCATGGATATGAAGGTAACTGGTTTATTTCGACAGCATTTGAAACTAATTCACTTATATCGCAAGTATTTGAAGCTAAATCATTTGTTTCGCATGGAGTAGAAGGTAAACCTTATACATCGCATTGATTTGAAGTAACATCATGTGTTTCGCATGGATTTGAAGCTAATCTTTCAACATAGCATAGATTTGAAGCTACATCATGTGTTTCGCATGGATTTGATGCAAAACCTTATACATTTGAAGCTACATCATGTGTTTCGCGTGGATTTGAAGCTAACTCGATTATTCCGCCAGCATTTGAAGCTATATCACTTATATCGCAAGTATTTGAAGCTAAATCATTTGTTTCGCATGGATTTGAAGCCAAACCTTCTACATCGCATTGATTTGAAGCAACATCATGTGTTTCGCATGGATTTGAAACCAATCTTTCTACATTGTATTGATTTGAAGCTACATCATGTGTTTCGCATGGATTTGAAGGTAACTCGTTTATTTCGCCAGCATTTGAAGCTATATCAGTTATATCGCAAGTATTTGAAGCTAAATCTTTTGTTTCGCATGGAGTTGAAGCTAAACCTTATACATCGCATTGATTTGAAGCAACATCATGTGTTTCGCATGGATTTGAAGCTAACTCGATTATTTCGCCAGCATTTAAAACTATATTACTTATATCGCAAGTATTTGAAGCTAAATAATTTGTTTCGCATGGATTCGAAGCTTCATCATGTATTTCGCATGGATATGAAGGTAACTCGTTTATTTCGACAGCATTTGAAACTAATTCACTTATATCGCAAGTATTTGAAGCTAAATCATTTGTTTCGCGTGGATTTGAAGCTAAACCTTCACCATCGCATTGATTTGAAGTTACATCATGTGTTTCGCGTGGATTTGAAGCTAACTCGATTATTTCGCCAGCATTTGAAGCTATATCACTTATATCGCAAGTATTTGAAGCTAAATCATTTGTTTCGCATGGATTTGAAGCCAAACCTTCTACATCGCATTGATTTGAAGCAACATCATGTGTTTCGCATGGATTTGAAACCAATCTTTCTACATTGTATTGATTTGAAGTTACATCATGTGTTTCGCGTGGATTTGAAGCTAACTCGTTTATTTCGACAGCATTTGAAGCTATATCACTTATATCGCAAGTATTTGAAGCTAAATCATTTGTTTCGCATGGAGTAGAAGGTAAACCTTATACATCGCATTGATTTGAAGTAACATCATGTGTTTCGCATGGATTTGAAGCTAATCTTTCTACATCGCATAGATTTGAAGCTACATCATGTGCTTCGCATGGATTTGATGCTAAACCTTATACATTTGAAGCTACATCATGTGTTTCGCGTGGATTTGAACCTAACTCGTTTATTTCGCCAGCATTTGAAGCTATATCACTTATATCGCAAGTGTTTGAAACTAAATCATTTGTTCCGCATGGATTTGAAGCTGAACCTTCTACATCGCATTGATTTGAAGCTACATCATATGTTTCGAATGGATTTGAAGCTAACTCGATTATTTCAGCAGCATTTGAAACTATATCACTTATATCGCAAGTATTTGAAGCTAAATCATTTGTCTCGCGTGGATTGGAAACTGAACCATCAACATCGTATTGATTTGAAGCTACATCATGTGTTTCGCATGGATTTGATGCTAACTTGTCTATTTCGCCAGCATTTGAAGCTATATCACTTATATCGCAAGTATTTGAATCTAAATCATTTGTTCCGGATGGATTTGAAGCTGAACCTTCTACATCGCATTGATTTGAAGCTACATCATGTGTTTCGCATGGATTTGAAGCTATCTCGTTAATTGCGCCAGCATTTGAAGCTATGTCACTCATATCGCAAGCATTTGAAGCTAAATCATTTGTTTCGTTGGATTTGAAGCTAAACCTTATACATCGCATTGATTTGAAGCTACATAATGTGTTTCGCATGGATTTGAAGGTAACTCATTTTTTTCGCCAACATTTGAAGCTATATCACTTATATCGCAAGTATTTCAAGCTAAATCATTTGTTTCGCATGGAGTTGAAGCTAAACCTTATACAACGCATTGATTTGAAGCAACATCGTGTGTTTCGCATGGATTTGAAGCTAATCTTTCTACATCGCATTGATTTGAAGCTACATCATGTGTTTCGCATGGATTTGAAGGTAACTCGTTTATTTCGCCAGCATTTGAAGCTATATCACTTATATCGCAAGTATTTGAAGCTAAATCTTTTGTTTCGCATGGAGTTGAAGCTAAACCTTATACATGGCATTGATTTGAAGCAATATCATGTGTTTCGCATGGATTTGAAGCTAACTCGATTATTTCGCCAGCATTTGAAACTATATCACTTATATCGCAAGTATTTGAAGCTAAATCATTTTTTTCGCATGGAGTTGAAGCTAAACCTTATACATCGCATTGATTTGAAGCAACATCATGTGTTTCGCATGGATTTGAAGCTAATCTTTCTACATCGCATAGATTTGAAGCTACATCATGTGTTTCGCATGGATTTGATGCTAAACCTTATACATTTGAAGCTACATCATGTGTTTCGCGTGGATTTGAACCTAACTCGTTTATTTCGCCAGCATTTGAAGCTATATCACTTATATCGCAAGTATTTGAAGCTAAATCTTTTGTTTCGCATGGAGTTGAAGCTAAACCTTATACATCGCATTGATTTGAAGCAACATCATGTGTTTCGCATGGATTTGAAGCTAACTCGATTATTTCGCCAGCATTTGAAACTATATCACTTATATCGCAAGTATTTGAAGCTAAATCATTTTTTTCGCATGGAGTTGAAGCTAAACCTTATACATCGCATTGATTTGAAGCAACATCATGTGTTTCGCATGGATTTGAAGCTAATCTTTCTACATCGCATTGATATTAAGCTACATCATGTGTTTCGCATGGATTTGAAGCTAACTCGTTTATTTCGCCAGCATTTGAAGCTATATCACTTATATCGCAAGCATTTGAAGCCAAATCATTTGTCTCGCATGGATTTGAAGCCAAACCTTCTACATCGCATTGATTTGAAGCTACATCATGTGTTTCGCATGGATTTGAAGCTATCTCGTTAATTGCGCCATCATTTGAAGCTATGTCACTTATATCGCAAGTATTTGAAGCTAAATCATTTGTTTCGCTTGGATTTGAAGCTAAACCTTATACATCGCTTTGATTTGAAGCTACATAATGTGTTTCGCATGGATTTGAAGGTAACTCATTTTTTTCGCCAGCATTTGAAGCTATATCACTTATATCGCAAGTATTTCAAGCTAAATCATTTGTTTCGCATGGAGTTGAAGCTAAACCTTATACATCGCATTGATTTGAAGCAACATCATGTGTGTCGCATGGATTTGAAGCTAATCTTTCTACATCGCATTGATATTAAGCTACATCATGTGTTTCGCATGGATTTGAAGCTAACTCGATTGTTTGACGAGTATTTGAAGCTAAATCATTTGTTTCGCGTGGATTTGAAGCTAAACCATCTACATCGCATTGATTTGAAGCAACATCATGTGTATCGCATGAATTTGAAACTAATCTTTCTACATTGCATTGATTTGAAGCTACATCATGTGTTTCGCATGGATTTGAAGGTAACTCGTTTATTTCGCCAGCATTTGAAGCTATATCACTTATATAGCAAGTATTTGAAGCTAAATCATTTGTTTCGCATGGAGTTGAAGCTAAACCTTATACATCGCATTGATTTGAAGCAACATCATGTGTTTCGCATGGATTTGAATCTAACTCGATTATTTCGCCAGCATTTAAAACTATATCACTTATATCGCAAGTATTTGAAGCTAAATAATTTGTTTCGCATGGATTTGAAGCTTCATCATGTGTTTCCCATGGATATGAAGGTAACTGGTTTATTTCGACAGCATTTGAAACTAATTCACTTATATCGCAAGAACTTGAAGCTAAATCATTTGTTTCGAGTGGATTTGAAGCTAAACCTTATACAACGCATTGATTTGAAGCAACATCATGTGTTTCGCATGGATTTGAAGCTAACTCTATTATTTTGCCAGCATTTTAAGCTATATTACTTATATCACAAGTATTTGAAACTAAATCATTTGTTTCGCATGGACTTGAATAGCTAAATAATCTACATCGCATTGATTTGAAGCTACATCATGTGTTTCGCATGGATTTGAAGCTAACTCGTTTATTTCGCCAGCATTTGAAGCTATATCACTTATATCGCAAGTATTTGAAGATAAATCATTTGTTTCGCATGGAGTAGAAGGTAAACCTTATACATCGCATTGATTTGAAGTAACATCATGTGTTTCGCATGGATTTGAAGCTAATCTTTCTACATCGCATAGATTTGAAGCTACATCATGTGCTTCGCATGGATTTGATGCTAAACCTTATACATTTGAAGCTACATCATGTGTTTCGCGTGGATTTGAACCTAACTCGTTTATTTCGCCAGCATTTGAAGCTATATCACTTATATCGCAAGTATTTGAAGCTAAATCATTTGTTTCTCATGGATTTGAAGCTAAACCTTATACATCGCATTGATTTGAAGCTACATCATGTGTTTCGCATGGATTTGAAGCCAACTCGTTTGCTTCGCCTGCATATGAAGCTACATCACTTACGTCGCAAGTATTTGAAGCTAAATAATTTGTTTCGCATGGATTTGAAGCTAAACCTTATACATTTGAAGCTACATCATGTGTTTCGCGTGGATTTGAAGCTATCTCGTTAATTGCGCCAGCATTTGAAGCTATGTCACTTATATCGCAAGTATTTGAAGCTAAATCATTTGTCTCGCGTGGATTGGAAACTGAACCATCAACATCGTATTGATTTGAAGCTACATCATGTGTTTCGCATGGATTTGATGCTAACTCGTCTATATCGCCAGCATTTGAAGCTATATCACTTATATCGCAAGTATTTGAAGATAAATCATTTGTTTCGCATGGAGTAGAAGGTAAACCTTATACATCGCATTGATTTGAAGTAACATCATGTGTTTCGCATGGATTTGAAGCTAATCTTTCAACATAGTATAGATTTGAAGCTACATCATGTGTTTCGCATGGATTTGATGCTAAACCTTATACATTTGAAGCTACATCATGTGTTTCGCGTGGATTTGAAGCTAACTCGATTATTTCGCCAGCATTTGAAGCTATATCACTTATATCGCAAGTATTTGAAGCTAAATCATTTGTTTCGCATGGATTTGAAGCCAAACCTTCTACATCGCATTGATTTGAAGCAACATCATGTGTTTCGCATGGATTTGAAACCAATCTTTCTACATTGTATTGATTTGAAGCTACATCATGTGTTTCGCATGGATTTGAAGGTAACTCGTTTATTTCGCCATCATTTGAAGCTATATCAGTTATATCGCAAGTATTTGAAGCTAAATCTTTTGTTTCGCATGGAGTTGAAGCTAAACCTTATACATCGCATTGATTTGAAGCAACATCATGTGTTTCGCATGGATTTGAAGCTAACTCGATTATTTCGCCAGCATTTAAAGCTATATTACTTATATCGCAAGTATTTGAAGCTAAATAATTTGTTTCGCATTGATTTGAAGCTACATCATGTGTTTCGCATGGATTTGAAGCTAACTCGTTTATTTCGCCAGCATTTGAAGCTATATCACTTATATCGCAAGTATTTGAAGCTAAATCATTTGTTTCGCATGGTGTAGAAGGTAAACCTTATACATCGCATTGATTTGAAGTAACATCATGTGTTTCGCATGGATTTGAAGCTAATCTTTCTACATCGCATAGATTTGAAGCTACATCATGTGCTTCGCATGGATTTGATGCTAAACCTTATACATTTGAAGCTACATCATGTGTTTCGCGTGGATTTGAACCTAACTCGTTTATTTCGCCCGCATTTGAAGCTATATCACTTATATCGCAAGTATTTGAAGCTAAATCATTTGTTTCTCATGGATTTGAAGCTAAACCTTATACATCGCATTGATTTGAAGCTACATCATGTGTTTCGCATGGATTTGAAGCCAACTCGTTTGCTTCGCCTGCATATGAAGCTACATCACTTACGTCGCAAGTATTTGAAGCTAAATAATTTGTTTCGCATGGATTTGAAGCTAAACCTTATACATTTGAAGCTACATCATGTGTTTCGCGTGGATTTGAAGCTAACTCGTTTATTTCGCCAGCATTTGAAGCTGTATCACTTATATCGCAAGTATTTGAAACTAAATCATTTTGTTCCGCATGGATTTGAAGCTGAACCTTCTACATCGCATTGATTTGAAGCTACATCATATGTTTCGAATGGATTTGAAGCTAACTCGATTATTTCAGCAGCATTTGAAACTATATCACTTATATCGCAAGTATTTGAAGCAACATCATGTGTTTCGCATGGATTTGAAACCAATCTTTCTACATTGTATTGATTTGAAGCTACATCATGTGTTTCGCATGGATTTGATGCTAACTCGTCTATTTCGCCAGCATTTGAAGCTATATCACTTATATCGCAAGTATTTGAATCTAAATCATTTGTTCCGGATGGATTTGAAGCTGAACCTTCTACATCGCATTGATTTGAAGCCACATCATGTGTTTCGCATGGATTTGAAGCTATCTCGTTAATTGCGCCAGCATTTGAAGCTATGTCACTTATATCGCAAGTATTTGAAGCTAAATCATTTGTTTCGTTGGATTTGAAGCTAAACCTCATACATCGCATTGATTTCAAGCTACATAATTTGTTTCGCATGGATTTGAAGGTAACTCATTTTTTTCGCCAACATTTGAAGCTATATCACTTATATCGCAAGTATTTCAAGCTAAATCATTTGTTTCGCATGGAGTTGAAGCTAATCCTTATACAACGCATTGATTTGAAGCAACATCGTGTGTTTCGCATGGATTTGAAGCTAATCTTTCTACATCGCATTGATTTGAAGCTACATCATGTGTTTCGCATGGATTTGAAGCTAACTCGATTATTTCGCCAGCATTTGAAGCTATATCACTTATATCGCAAGTATTTGAAGCTAAATCATTTGTTTCGCATGGAGTTGAAACTAAACCTTATACATCGCATTGATTTGAAGCAACATCATGTGTTTCGCATGGATTTGAAACTAATCTTTCTACATTGTATTGATTTGAAGCTACATCATGTGTTTCGCATGGATTTGAAGGTAACTCGTTTATTTCGCCAGCATTTGAAGCTATATCACTTATATCGCAAGTATTTGAAGCTAAATCTTTTGTTTCGCATGGAGTTGAAGCTAAACCTTATACATCGCATTGATTTGAAGCAACATCATGTGTTTCGCATGGATTTGAAGCTAACTGGATTATTTCGCCAGCATTTGAAACGATATCACTTATATCGCAAGTATTTGAAGCTAAATCATTTTTTTCGCATGGAGTAGAAGGTAAACCTTATACATCGCATTGATTTGAAGTAACATCATGTGTTTCGCATGGATTTGAAGCTAATCTTTCTACATCGCATAGATTTGAAGCTACATCATGTGCTTCGCATGGATTTGATGCTAAACCTTATACATTTGAAGCTACATCATGTGTTTCGCGTGGATTTGAACCTAACTCGTTTATTTCGCCAGCATTTGAAGCTATATCACTTATATCGCAAGTATTTGAAGCTAAATCATTTGTTTCTCATGGATTTGAAGCTAAACCTTATACATCGCATTGATTTGAAGCTACATCATGTGTTTCGCATGGATTTGAAGCCAACTCGTTTGCTTCGCCTGCATATGAAGCTACATCACTTACGTCGCAAGTATTTGAAGCTAAATAATTTGTTTCGCATGGATTTGAAGCTAAACCTTATACATTTGAAGCTACATCATGTGTTTCGCGTGGATTTGAAGCTAACTCGTTTATTTCGCCAGCATTTGAAGCTGTATCACTTATATCGCAAGTATTTGAAACTAAATCATTTGTTCCGCATGGATTTGAAGCTGAACCTTCTACATCGCATTGATTTGAAGCTACATCATATGTTTCGAATGGATTTGAAGCTAACTCGATTATTTCAGCAGCATTTGAAACTATATCACTTATATCGCAAGTATTTGAAGCTAAATCATTTGTCTCGCGTGGATTGGAAACTGAACCATCAACATCGTATTGATTTGAAGCTACATCATGTGTTTCGCATGGATTTGATGCTAACTCGTCTATTTCGCCAGCATTTGAAGCTATATCACTTATATCGCAAGTATTTGAATCTAAATCATTTGTTCCGGATGGATTTGAAGCTGAACCTTCTACATCGCATTGATTTGAAGCTACATCATGTGTTTCGCATGGATTTGAAGCTATCTCGTTAATTGCGCCAGCATTTGAAGCTATGTCACTTATATCGCAAGTATTTGAAGCTAAATCATTTGTTTCGTTGGATTTGAAGCTAAACCTCATACATCGCATTGATTTCAAGCTACATAATGTGTTTCGCATGGATTTGAAGGTAACTCATTTTTTTCGCCAACATTTGAAGCTATATCACTTATATCGCAAGTATTTCAAGCTAAATCATTTGTTTCGCATGGAGTTGAAGCTAAACCTTATACAACGCATTGATTTGAAGCAACATCGTGTGTTTCGCATGGATTTGAAGCTAATCTTTCTACATCGCATGGATTTGAATCTTCATCATGTGTTTCCCATGGATATGAAGGTAACTGGTTTATTTCGACAGCATTTGAAACTAATTCACTTATATCGCAAGAACTTGAAGCTAAATCATTTGTTTCGAGTGGATTTGAAGCTAAACCTTATACAACGCATTGATTTGAAGCAACATCATGTGTTTCGCATGGATTTGAAGCTAACTCGATTATTTTGCCAGCATTTTAAGCTATATTACTTATATCACAAGTATTTGAAACTAAATCATTTGTTTCTCATTGACTTGAATAGCTAAATAATCTACATCGCATTGATTTGAAGCTACATCATGTGTTTCGCATGGATTTGAAGCTAACTCGTTTATTTCGCCAGCATTTGAAGCTATATCACTTATATCGCAAGTATTTGAAGATAAATCATTTGTTTCGCATGGAGTAGAAGGTAAACCTTATACATCGCATTGATTTGAAGTAACATCATGTGTTTCGCATGGATTTGAAGCTAATCTTTCTACATCGCATAGATTTGAAGCTACATCATGTGCTTCGCATGGATTTGATGCTAAACCTTATACATTTGAAGCTACATCATGTGTTTCGCGTGGATTTGAACCTAACTCGTTTATTTCGCCAGCATTTGAAGCTATATCACTTATATCGCCAGCATTTGAAGCTGTATCACTTATATCGCAAGTATTTCAAGCTAAATCATTTGTTTCGCATGGAGTTGAAGCTAAACCTTATACATCGCATTGATTTGAAGCAACATCATGTGTGTCGCATGGATTTGAAGCTAATCTTTCTACATCGCATTGATATTAAGCTACATCATGTGTTTCGCATGGATTTGAAGCTAACTCGATTGTTTGACGAGTATTTGAAGCTAAATCATTTGTTTCGCGTGGATTTGAAGCTAAACCTTCTACATCGCATTGATTTGAAGCAACATCATGTGTATCGCATGAATTTGAAACTAATCTTTCTACATTGCATTGATTTGAAGCTACATCATGTGTTTCGCATGGATTTGAAGGTAACTCGTTTATTTCGCCAGCATTTGAAGCTATATCACTTATATCGCAAGTATTTGAAGCTAAATCATTTGTTTCGCATGGAGTTGAAGCTAAACCTTATACATCGCATTGATTTGAAGCAACATCATGTGTTTCGCATGGATTTGAATCTAACTCGATTATTTCGCCAGCATTTAAAACTATATCACTTATATCGCAAGTATTTGAAGCTAAATAATTTGTTTCGCATGGATTTGAAGCTTCATCATGTGTTTCCCATGGATATGAAGGTAACTGGTTTATTTCGACAGCATTTGAAACTAATTCACTTATATCGCAAGAACTTGAAGCTAAATCATTTGTTTCGAGTGGATTTGAAGCTAAACCTTATACAACGCATTGATTTGAAGCAACATCATGTGTTTCGCATGGATTTGAAGCTAACTCGATTATTTTGCCAGCATTTTAAGCTATATTACTTATATCGCAAGTATTTGAAACTAAATCATTTGTTTCGCATGGACTTGAATAGCTAAATAATCTACATCGCATTGATTTGAAGCTACATCATGTGTTTCGCATGGATTTGAAGCTAACTCGTTTATTTCGCCAGCATTTGAAGCTATATCACTTATATCGCAAGTATTTGAAGATAAATCATTTGTTTCGCATGGAGTAGAAGGTAAACCTTATACATCGCATTGATTTGAAGTAACATCATGTGTTTCGCATGGATTTGAAGCTAATCTTTCAACATAGTATAGATTTGAAGCTACATCATGTGTTTCGCATGGATTTGATGCTAAACCTTATACATTTGAAGCTACATCATGTGTTTCGCGTGGATTTGAAGCTAACTCGATTATTTCGCCAGCATTTGAAGCTATATCATTTATATCGCAAGTATTTGAAGCTAAATCATTTGTTTCGCATGGATTTGAAGCCAAACCTTCTACATCGCATTGATTTGAAGCAACATCATGTGTTTCGCATGGATTTGAAACCAATCTTTCTACATTGTATTGATTTGAAGCTACATCATGTGTTTCGCATGGATTTGAAGGTAACTCGTTTATTTCGCCATCATTTGAAGCTATATCAGTTATATCGCAAGTATTTGAAGCTAAATCTTTTGTTTCGCATGGAGTTGAAGCTAAACCTTATACATCGCATTGATTTGAAGCAACATCATGTGTTTCGCATGGATTTGAAGCTAACTCGATTATTTCGCCAGCATTTAAAGCTATATTACTTATATCGCAAGTATTTGAAGCTAAATAATTTGTTTCGCATTGATTTGAAGCTACATCATGTGTTTCGCATGGATTTGAAGCTAACTCGTTTATTTCGCCAGCATTTGAAGCTATATCACTTATATCGCAAGTATTTGAAGCTAAATCATTTGTTTCGCATGGTGTAGAAGGTAAACCTTATACATCGCATTGATTTGAAGTAACATCATGTGTTTCGCATGGATTTGAAGCTAATCTTTCTACATCGCATAGATTTGAAGCTACATCATGTGCTTCGCATGGATTTGATGCTAAACCTTATACATTTGAAGCTACATCATGTGTTTCGCGTGGATTTGAACCTAACTCGTTTATTTCGCCCGCATTTGAAGCTATATCACTTATATCGCAAGTATTTGAAGCTAAATCATTTGTTTCTCATGGATTTGAAGCTAAACCTTATACATCGCATTGATTTGAAGCTACATCATGTGTTTCGCATGGATTTGAAGCAAACTCGTTTGCTTCGCCTGCATATGAAGCTACATCACTTACGTCGCAAGTATTTGAAGCTAAATAATTTGTTTCGCATGGATTTGAAGCTAAACCTTATACATTTGAAGCTACATCATGTGTTTCGCGTGGATTTGAAGCTAACTCGTTTATTTCGCCAGCATTTGAAGCTGTATCACTTATATCGCAAGTATTTGAAACTAAATCATTTGTTCCGCATGGATTTGAAGCTGAACCTTCTACATCGCATTGATTTGAAGCTACATCATATGTTTCGAATGGATTTGAAGCTAACTCGATTATTTCAGCAGCATTTGAAACTATATCACTTATATCGCAAGTATTTGAAGCTAAATCATTTGTCTCGCGTGGATTGGAAACTGAACCATCAACATCGTATTGATTTGAAGCTACATCATGTGTTTCGCATGGATTTGATGCTAACTCGTCTATTTCGCCAGCATTTGAAGCTATATCACTTATATCGCAAGTATTTGAATCTAAATCATTTGTTCCGGATGGATTTGAAGCTGAACCTTCTACATCGCATTGATTTGAAGCTACATCATGTGTTTCGCATGGATTTGAAGCTATCTCGTTAATTGCGCCAGCATTTGAAGCTATGTCACTTATATCGCAAGTATTTGAAGCTAAATCATTTGTTTCGTTGGATTTGAAGCTAAACCTCATACATCGCATTGATTTCAAGCTACATAATGTGTTTCGCATGGATTTGAAGGTAACTCATTTTTTTCGCCAACATTTGAAGCTATATCACTTATATCGCAAGTATTTCAAGCTAAATCATTTGTTTCGCATGGAGTTGAAGCTAAACCTTATACAACGCATTGATTTGAAGCAACATCGTGTGTTTCGCATGGATTTGAAGCTAATCTTTCTACATCGCATTGATTTGAAGCTACATCATGTGTTTCGCATGGATTTGAAGCTAACTCGATTATTTCGCCAGCATTTGAAGCTATATCACTTATATCGCAAGTATTTGAAGCTAAATCATTTGTTTCGCATGGAGTTGAAACTAAACCTTATACATCGCATTGATTTGAAGCAACATCATGTGTTTCGCATGGATTTGAAACTAATCTTTCTACATTGTATTGATTTGAAGCTACATCATGTGTTTCGCATGGATTTGAAGGTAACTCGTTTATTTCGCCAGCATTTGAAGCTATATCACTTATATCGCAAGTATTTGAAGCTAAATATTTGGTTCGCATGGAGTTGAAGCTAAACCTTATACATCGCATTGATTTGAAGCAACATCATGTGTTTCGCATGGATTTGAAGCTAACTGGATTATTCGCCAGCATTTGAAACGATATCACTTATATCGCAAGTATTTGAAGCTAAATCATTTTTTTCGCATGGAGTAGAAGGTAAACCTTATACATCGCATTGATTTGAAGTAACATCATGTGTTTCGCATGGATTTGAAGCTAATCTTTCTACATCGCATAGATTTGAAGCTACATCATGTGCTTCGCATGGATTTGATGCTAAACCTTATACATTTGAAGCTACATCATGTGTTTCGCGTGGATTTGAACCTAACTCGTTTATTTCGCCAGCATTTGAAGCTATATCACTTATATCGCAAGTATTTGAAGCTAAATCATTTGTTTCTCATGGATTTGAAGCTAAACCTTATACATCGCATTGATTTGAAGCTACATCATGTGTTTCGCATGGATTTGAAGCCAACTCGTTTGCTTCGCCTGCATATGAAGCTACATCACTTACGTCGCAAGTATTTGAAGCTAAATAATTTGTTTCGCATGGATTTGAAGCTAAACCTTATACATTTGAAGCTACATCATGTGTTTCGCGTGGATTTGAAGCTAACTCGTTTATTTCGCCAGCATTTGAAGCTGTATCACTTATATCGCAAGTATTTGAAACTAAATCATTTGTTCCGCATGGATTTGAAGCTGAACCTTCTACATCGCATTGATTTGAAGCTACATCATATGTTTCGAATGGATTTGAAGCTAACTCGATTATTTCAGCAGCATTTGAAACTATATCACTTATATCGCAAGTATTTGAAGCTAAATCATTTGTCTCGCGTGGATTGGAAACTGAACCATCAACATCGTATTGATTTGAAGCTACATCATGTGTTTCGCATGGATTTGATGCTAACTCGTCTATTTCGCCAGCATTTGAAGCTATATCACTTATATCGCAAGTATTTGAATCTAAATCATTTGTTCCGGATGGATTTGAAGCTGAACCTTCTACATCGCATTGATTTGAAGCTACATCATGTGTTTCGCATGGATTTGAAGCTAACTCGATTGTTTGACGAGTATTTGAAGCTAAATCATTTGTTTCGCGTGGATTTGAAGCTAAACCTTCTACATCGCATTGATTTGAAGCAACATCATGTGTATCGCATGAATTTGAAACTAATCTTTCTACATTGCATTGATTTGAAGCTACATCATGTGTTTCGCATGGATTTGAAGGTAACTCGTTTATTTCGCCAGCATTTGAAGCTATATCACTTATATAGCAAGTATTTGAAGCTAAATCATTTGTTTCGCATGGAGTTGAAGCTAAACCTTATACATCGCATTGATTTGAAGCAACATCATGTGTTTCGCATGGATTTGAATCTAACTCGATTATTTCGCCAGCATTTAAAACTATATCACTTATATCGCAAGTATTTGAAGCTAAATAATTTGTTTCGCATGGATTTGAAGCTTCATCATGTGTTTCCCATGGATATGAAGGTAACTGGTTTATTTCGACAGCATTTGAAACTAATTCACTTATATCGCAAGAACTTGAAGCTAAATCATTTGTTTCGAGTGGATTTGAAGCTAAACCTTATACAACGCATTGATTTGAAGCAACATCATGTGTTTCGCATGGATTTGAAGCTAACTCTATTATTTTGCCAGCATTTTAAGCTATATTACTTATATCACAAGTATTTGAAACTAAATCATTTGTTTCGCATGGACTTGAATAGCTAAATAATCTACATCGCATTGATTTGAAGCTACATCATGTGTTTCGCATGGATTTGAAGCTAACTCGTTTATTTCGCCAGCATTTGAAGCTATATCACTTATATCGCAAGTATTTGAAGCTAAATAATTTGTTTCGCATGGATTTGAAGCTAAACCTTATACATTTGAAGCTACATCATGTGTTTCGCGTGGATTTGAAGCTATCTCGTTAATTGCGCCAGCATTTGAAGCTATGTCACTTATATCGCAAGTATTTGAAGCTAAATCATTTGTCTCGCGTGGATTGGAAACTGAACCATCAACATCGTATTGATTTGAAGCTACATCATGTGTTTCGCATGGATTTGATGCTAACTCGTCTATATCGCCAGCATTTGAAGCTATATCACTTATATCGCAAGTATTTGAAGATAAATCATTTGTTTCGCATGGAGTAGAAGGTAAACCTTATACATCGCATTGATTTGAAGTAACATCATGTGTTTCGCATGGATTTGAAGCTAATCTTTCAACATAGTATAGATTTGAAGCTACATCATGTGTTTCGCATGGATTTGATGCTAAACCTTATACATTTGAAGCTACATCATGTGTTTCGCGTGGATTTGAAGCTAACTCGATTATTTCGCCAGCATTTGAAGCTATATCACTTATATCGCAAGTATTTGAAGCTAAATCATTTGTTTCGCATGGATTTGAAGCCAAACCTTCTACATCGCATTGATTTGAAGCAACATCATGTGTTTCGCATGGATTTGAAACCAATCTTTCTACATTGTATTGATTTGAAGCTACATCATGTGTTTCGCATGGATTTGAAGGTAACTCGTTTATTTCGCCATCATTTGAAGCTATATCAGTTATATCGCAAGTATTTGAAGCTAAATCTTTTGTTTCGCATGGAGTTGAAGCTAACCTTATACATCGCATTGATTTGAAGCAACATCATGTGTTTCGCATGGATTTGAAGCTAACTCGATTATTTCGCCAGCATTTAAAGCTATATTACTTATATCGCAAGTATTTGAAGCTAAATAATTTGTTTCGCATTGATTTGAAGCTACATCATGTGTTTCGCATGGATTTGAAGCTAACTCGTTTATTTCGCCAGCATTTGAAGCTATATCACTTATATCGCAAGTATTTGAAGCTAAATCATTTGTTTCGCATGGTGTAGAAGGTAAACCTTATACATCGCATTGATTTGAAGTAACATCATGTGTTTCGCATGGATTTGAAGCTAATCTTTCTACATCGCATAGATTTGAAGCTACATCATGTGCTTCGCATGGATTTGATGCTAAACCTTATACATTTGAAGCTACATCATGTGTTTCGCGTGGATTTGAACCTAACTCGTTTATTTCGCCCGCATTTGAAGCTATATCACTTATATCGCAAGTATTTGAAGCTGAATCATTTGTTTCTCATGGATTTGAAGCTAAACCTTATACATCGCATTGATTTGAAGCTACATCATGTGTTTCGCATGGATTTGAAGCCAACTCGTTTGCTTCGCCTGCATATGAAGCTACATCACTTACGTCGCAAGTATTTGAAGCTAAATAATTTGTTTCGCATGGATTTGAAGCTAAACCTTATACATTTGAAGCTACATCATGTGTTTCGCGTGGATTTGAAGCTAACTCGTTTATTTCGCCAGCATTTGAAGCTGTATCACTTATATCGCAAGTATTTGAAACTAAATCATTTGTTCCGCATGGATTTGAAGCTGAACCTTCTACATCGCATTGATTTGAAGCTACATCATATGTTTCGAATGGATTTGAAGCTAACTCGATTATTTCAGCAGCATTTGAAACTATATCACTTATATCGCAAGTATTTGAAGCTAAATCATTTGTCTCGCGTGGATTGGAAACTGAACCATCAACATCGTATTGATTTGAAGCTACATCATGTGTTTCGCATGGATTTGATGCTAACTCGTCTATTTCGCCAGCATTTGAAGCTATATCACTTATATCGCAAGTATTTGAATCTAAATCATTTGTTCCGGATGGATTTGAAGCTGAACCTTCTACATCGCATTGATTTGAAGCCACATCATGTGTTTCGCATGGATTTGAAGCTATCTCGTTAATTGCGCCAGCATTGAAGCTATGTCACTTATATCGCAAGTATTTGAAGCTAAATCATTTGTTTCGTTGGATTTGATGCTAAACCTCATACATCGCATTGATTTCAAGCTACATAATGTGTTTCGCATGGATTTGAAGGTAACTCATTTTTTTCGCCAACATTTGAAGCTATATCACTTATATCGCAAGTATTTCAAGCTAAATCATTTGTTTCGCATGGAGTTGAAGCTAATCCTTATACAACGCATTGATTTGAAGCAACATCGTGTGTTTCGCATGGATTGAAGCTAATCTTTCTACATCGCATTGATTTGAAGCTACATCATGTGTTTCGCATGGATTTGAAGCTAACTCGATTATTTCGCCAGCATTTGAAGCTATATCACGTATATCGCAAGTATTTGAAGCTAAATCATTTGTTTCGCATGGAGTTGAAACTAACCTTATACATCGCATTGATTTGAAGCAACATCATGTGTTTCGCATGGATTTGAAACTAATCTTTCTACATTGTATTGATTTGAAGCTACATCATGTGTTTCGCATGGATTTGAAGGTAACTCGTTTATTTCGCCAGCATTTGAAGCTATATCACTTATATCGCAAGTATTTGAAGCTAAATCTTTTTTTCGCATGGAGTTGAAGCTAAACCTTATACATCGCATTGATTTGATGCAACATCATGTGTTTCGCATGATTTGAAGCTAACTGGATATTTCGCCAGCATTTGAAACGATATCACTTATATCGCAAGTATTTGAAGCTAAATCATTTTTTTCGCATGGAGTAGAAGGTAAACCTTATACATCGCATTGATTTGAAGTAACATCATGTGTTTCGCATGGATTTGAAGCTAATCTTTCTAGCATCGCATAGATTTGAAGCTACATCATGTGCTTCGCATGGATTTGATGCTAAACCTTATACATTTGAAGCTACATCATGTGTTTCGCGTGGATTTGAACCTAACTCGTTTTTTTCGCCAGCATTTGAAGCTATATCACTTATATCGCAAGTATTTGAAGCTAAATCATTTGTTTCTCATGGATTTGAAGCTAAACCTTATACATCGCATTGATTTGAAGCTACATCATGTGTTTCGCATGGATTTGAAGCCAACTCGTTTGCTTCGCCTGCATATGAAGCTACATCACTTACGTCGCAAGTATTTGAAGCTAAATAATTTGTTTCGCATGGATTTGAAGCTAAACCTTATACATTTGAAGCTACATCATGTGTTTCGCGTGGATTTGAAGCTAACTCGTTTATTTCGCCAGCATTTGAAGCTGTATCACTTATATCGCAAGTATTTGAAACTAAATCATTTGTTCCGCATGGATTTGAAGCTGAACCTTCTACATCGCATTGATTTGAAGCTACATCATATGTTTCGAATGGATTTGAAGCTAACTCGATTATTTCAGCAGCATTTGAAACTATATCACTTATATCGCAAGTATTTGAAGCTAAATCATTTGTCTCGCGTGGATTGGAAACTGAACCATCAACATCGTATTGATTTGAAGCTACATCATGTGTTTCGCATGGATTTGATGCTAACTCGTCTATTTCGCCAGCATTTGAAGCTATATCACTTATATCGCAAGTATTTGAATCTAAATCATTTGTTCCGGATGGATTTGAAGCTGAACCTTCTACATCGCATTGATTTGAAGCTACATCATGTGTTTCGCATGGATTTGAAGCTATCTCGTTAATTGCGCCAGCATTTGAAGCTATGTCACTTATATCGCAAGTATTTGAAGCTAAATCATTTGTTTCGTTGGATTTGAAGCTAAACCTCATACATCGCATTGATTTCAAGCTACATAATGTGTTTCGCATGGATTTGAAGGTAACTCATTTTTTTCGCCAACATTTGAAGCTATATCACTTATATCGCAAGTATTTCAAGCTAAATCATTTGTTTCGCATGGAGTTGAAGCTAAACCTTATACAACGCATTGATTTGAAGCAACATCGTGTGTTTCGCATGGATTTGAAGCTAATCTTTCTACATCGCATGGATTTGAATCTTCATCATGTGTTTCCCATGGATATGTAGGTAACTGGTTTATTTCGACAGCATTTGAAACTAATTCACTTATATCGCAAGAACTTGAAGCTAAATCATTTGTTTCGAGTGGATTTGAAGCTAAACCTTATACAACGCATTGATTTGAAGCAACATCATGTGTTTCGCATGGATTTGAAGCTAACTCGATTATTTTGCCAGCATTTTAAGCTATATTACTTATATCACAAGTATTTGAAACTAAATCATTTGTTTCTCATGGACTTGAATAGCTAAATAATCTACATCGCATTGATTTGAAGCTACATCATGTGTTTCGCATGGATTTGAAGCTAACTCGTTTATTTCGCCAGCATTTGAAGCTATATCACTTATATCGCAAGTATTTGAAGATAAATCATTTGTTTCGCATGGAGTAGAAGGTAAACCTTATACATCGCATTGATTTGAAGTAACATCATGTGTTTCGCATGGATTTGAAGCTAATCTTTCTACATCGCATAGATTTGAAGCTACATCATGTGCTCGCATGGATTGATGCTAAACCTTATACATTGAAGCTACATCATGTGTTTCGCGTGGATTTGAACCTAACTCGTTTATTTCGCCAGCATTTGAAGCTATATCACTTATATCGCCAGCATTTGAAGCTGTATCACTTATATCGCAAGTATTTCAAGCTAAATCATTTGTTTCGCATGGAGTTGAAGCTAAACCTTATACATCGCATTGATTTGAAGCAACATCATGTGTGTCGCATGGATTTGAAGCTAATCTTTCTACATCGCATTGATATAAGCTACATCATGTGTTTCGCATGGATTTGAAGCTAACTCGATTGTTTGACGAGTATTTGAAGCTAAATCATTTGTTTCGCGTGGATTTGAAGCTAAACCTTCTACATCGCATTGATTTGTAGCAACATCATGTGTATCGCATGAATTTGAAACTAATCTTTCTACATTGCATTGATTTGAAGCTACATCATGTGTTTCGCATGGATTTGAAGGTAACTCGTTTATTTCGCCAGCATTTGAAGCTATATCACTTATATCGCAAGTATTTGAAGCTAAATCATTTGTTTCGCATGGAGTTGAAGCTAAACCTTATACATCGCATTGATTTGAAGCAACATCATGTGTTTCGCATGGATTTGAATCTAACTCGATTATTTCGCCAGCATTTAAAACTATATCACTTATATCGCAAGTATTGAAGCTAAATAATTTGTTTCGCATGGATTTGAAGCTTCATCATGTGTTTCCCATGGATATGAAGGTAACTGGTTTATTTCGACAGCATTTGAAACTAATTCACTTATATCGCAAGAACTTGAAGCTAAATCATTTGTTTCGAGTGGATTTGAAGCTAAACCTTATACAACGCATTGATTTGAAGCAACATCATGTGTTTCGCATGGATTTGAAGCTAACTCGATTATTTTGCCAGCATTTTAAGCTATATTACTTATATCGCAAGTATTTGAAACTAAATCATTTGTTTCGCATGGACTTGAATAGCTAAATAATCTACATCGCATTGATTTGAAGCTACATCATGTGTTTCGCATGGATTTGAAGCTAACTCGTTTATTTCGCCAGCATTTGAAGCTATATCACTTATATAGCAAGTATTTGAAGATAAATCATTTGTTTCGCATGGAGTAGAAGGTAAACCTTATACATCGCATTGATTTGAAAGTAACATCATGTGTTTCGCATGGATTTGAAGCTAATCTTTCAACATAGTATAGATTTGAAGCTACATCATGTTGTTTCGCATGGATTTGATGCCTATCTCGTTAATTGCGCCAGCATTTGAAGCTATGTCACTTATATCGCAAGTATTGAAGCTAAATCATTTGTTTCGTTGGATTTGAAGCTAAACCTCATACATCGCATTGATTTCAAGCTACATAATGTGTTTCGCATGGATTTGAAGGTAACTCATTTTTTTCGCCAACATTTGAAGCTATATCACTATATCGCAAGTATTTCAAGCTAAATCATTTGTTTCGCATGGAGTTGAAGCTAAACCTTATACAACGCATTGATTTGAAGCAACATCGTGTGTTTCGCATGGATTTGAAGCTAATCTTTCTACATCGCATTGATTTGAAGCTACATCATGTGTTTCGCATGATTTGAAGCTAACTCGATTATTTCGCCAGCATTTGAAGCTATATCACTTATATCGCAAGTATTTGAAGCTAAATCATTTGTTTCGCATGGAGTTGAAACTAAACCTTATACATCGCATTGATTTGAAGCAACATCATGTGTTTCGCATGGATTTGAAACTAATCTTTCTACATTGTATTGATTTGAAGCTACATCATGTGTTTCGCATGGATTTGAAGGTAACTCGTTTATTTCGCCAGCATTTGAAGCTATATCACTTATATCGCAAGTATTTGAAGCTAAATCTTTTGTTTCGCATGGAGTTGAAGCTAAACCTTATACATCGCATTGATTTGAAGCAACATCATGTGTTTCGCATGGATTTGAAGCTAACTGGATTATTCGCCAGCATTTGAAACGATATCACTTATATCGCAAGTATTTGAAGCTAAATCATTTTTTTCGCATGAGTAGAAGGTAAACCTTATACATCGCATTGATTGAAGTAACATCATGTGTTTCGCATGGATTTGAAGCTAATCTTTCTACATCGCATAGATTTGAAGCTACATCATGTGCTTCGCATGGATTTGATGCTAAACCTTATACATTTGAAGCTACATCATGTGTTTCGCGTGGATTTGAACCTAACTCGTTTATTTCGCCAGCATTGAAGCTATATCACTTATATCGCAAGTATTTGAAGCTAAATCATTTGTTTCTCATGGATTTGAAGCTAACCTTATACATCGCATTGATTTGAAGCTACATCATGTGTTTCGCATGGATTTGAAGCCAACTCGTTTGCTTCGCCTGCATATGAAGCTACATCACTTACGTCGAAGTATTTGAAGCTAAATAATTTGTTTCGCATGGATTTGAAGCTAAACCTTATACATTTGAAGCTACATCATGTGTTTCGCGTGGATTTGAAGCTAACTCGTTTATTTCGCCAGCATTTGAAGCTGTATCACTTATATCGCAAGTATTGAAACTAAATCATTTGTTCCGCATGGATTTGAAGCTGAACCTTCTACATCGCATTGATTTGAAGCTACATCATATGTTTCGAATGGATTTGAAGCTAACTCGATTATTTCAGCAGCATTTGAAACTATATCACTATATCGCAAGTATTTGAAGCTAAATCATTTGTCTCGCGTGGATTGGAAACTGAACCATCAACATCGTATTGATTTGAAGCTACATCATGTGTTTCGCATGGATTTGATGCTAACTCGTCTATTTCGCCAGCATTTGAAGCTATATCACTTATATCGCAAGTATTTGAATCTAAATCATTTGTTCCGGATGGATTTGAAGCTGAACCTTCTACATCGCATTGATTTGAAGCTACATCATGTGTTCGCATGGATTTGAAGCTATCTCGTTAATTGCGCCAGCATTTGAAGCTATGTCACTTATATCGCAAGTATTTGGAAGCTAATCATTTGTTTCGTTTGGATTTGAAGCTAAACCTCATACATCGCATTGATTTCAAGCTACATAATGTGTTTCGCATGGATTTGAAGGTAACTCATTTTTTTCGCCAACATTTGAAGCTATATCACTTATATCGCAAGTATTTCAAGCTAAATCATTTGTTTCGCATGGAGTTGAAGCTAAACCTTATACAACGCATTGATTTGAAGCAACATCGTGTGTTTCGCATGGATTTTAAGCTAACTGGATTATTTCGCCAGCATTTGAAACGATATCACTTATATCGCAAGTATTTGAAGCTAAATCATTTTTTTCGCATGGAGTAGAAGGTAAACCTTATACATCGCATTGATTTGAAGTAACATCATGTGTTTCGCATGGATTTGAAGCTAATCTTTCTACATCGCATAGATTTGAAGCTACATCATGTGCTTCGCATGGATTTGATGCTAAACCTTATACATTTGAAGCTACATCATGTGTTTCGCGTGGATTTGAACCTAACTCGTTTATTTCGCCAGCATTTGAAGCTATATCACTTATATCGCAAGTATTTGAAGCTAAATCATTTGTTTCTCATGGATTTGAAGCTAAACCTTATACATCGCATTGATTTGAAGCTACATCATGTGTTCGCATGGATTTGAAGCCAACTCGTTTGCTTCGCCTGCATATGAAGCTACATCACTTACGTCGCAAGTATTTGAAGCTAAATAATTTGTTCGCATGATTTGAAGCTAAACCTTATACATTTGAAGCTACATCATGTGTTTCGCGTGGATTTGAAGCTAACTCGTTTATTTCGCCAGCATTTGAAGCTGTATCAATTATATCGCAAGTATTTGAAACTAAATCATTTGTTCCGCATGGATTTGAAGCTGAACCTTCTACATCGCATTGATTGAAGCTACATCATATGTTTCGAATGGATTTGAAGCTAACTCGATTATTTCAGCAGCATTTGAAACTATATCACTTATATCGCAAGTATTGAAGCTAAATCATTTGTCTCGCGTGGATTGGAAACTGAACATCAACATCGTATTGATTTGAAGCTACATCATGTGTTTCGCATGGATTTGATGCTAACTCGTCTATTTCGCCAGCATTTGAAGCTATATCACTTATATCGCAAGTATTTGAATCTAATCATTTGTTCGGATGGATTTGAAGCTGAACCTTCTACATCGCATTGATTTGAAGCTACATCATGTGTTTCGCATGGATTTGAAACTATCTCGTTAATTGCGCCAGCATTTGAAGCTATGTCACTTATATCGCAAGTATTTGAAGCTAAATCATTTGTTTCGTTGGATTTGAAGCTAAACCTCATACATCGCATTGATTTGAAGATACATCATGTGCTTCGCATGGATTTGAAGCCAACTCGTTTGCTCCGCCTGCATATGAAGCTACATCACTTACGTCGCAAGTATTTTGAAGCTAAATAATTTGTTTCGCATGGATTTGAAGCTAAACCTTATACATTTGAAGCTACATCATGTGTTTCGCGTGGATTTGAAGCTAACTCGTTTATTTCGCCAGCATTTGAAGCTATATCACTTATATCGCAAGTATTTCAAGCTAAATCATTTGTTTCGCATGGAGTTGAAGCTAAACCTTATACATCGCATTGATTTGAAGCAACATCATGTGTGTCGCATGGATTTGAAGCTAATCTTTCTACGTCGCATTGATATTAAGCTACATCATGTGTTTCGCATGGATTTGAAGCTAACTCGATTGTTTGACGAGTATTTGAAGCTAAATCATTTGTTTCGCGTGGATTTGAAGCTAAACCTTCTACATCGCATTGATTTTGAAGCAACATCATGTGTATCGCATGAATTTGAAACTAATCTTTCTACATTGCATTGATTTGAAGCTACATCATGTGTTTCGCATGGATTGAAGGTAACTCGTTTATTTCGCCAGCATTTGAAGCTATATCACTTATATCGCAAGTATTTGAAGCTAAATCATTTGTTTCGCATGGAGTTGAAGCTAACCTTATACATCGCATTGATTTGAAGCAACATCATGTGTTTCGCATGGATTTGAATCTAACTCGATTATTTCGCCAGCATTTAAAACTATATCACTTATATCGCAAGTATTTGAAGCTAAATAATTTGTTTCGCATGGATTTGAAGCTTCATCATGTGTTTCCCATGGATATGAAGGTAACTGGTTTATTTCGACAGCATTTGAAACTAATTCACTTATATCGCAAGAACTTGAGCTAAATCATTTGTTTCGAGTGGATTTGAAGCTAAACCTTATACAACGCATTGATTTGAAGCAACATCATGTGTTTCGCATGGATTTGAAGCTAACTCGAATATTTTGCCAGCATTTTAAGCTATATTACTTATATCGCAAGTATTTGAAACTAAATCATTTGTTTCGCATGGACTTGAATAGCTAAATAATCTACATCGCATTGATTTGAAGCTACATCATGTGTTTCGCATGGATTTGAAGCTAACTCGTTATTTCGCCAGCATTTGAAGCTATATCACTTATATCGCAAGTATTTGAAGCTAAATCATTTGTTTCGCATGGAGTAGAAGGTAAACCTTATACATCGCATTGATTTGAAGTAACATCATGTGTTTCGCATGGATTTGAAGCTAATCTTTCAACATAGTATAGATTTGAAGCTACATCATGTGTTTCGCATGGATTTGATGCTAAACCTTATACATTTGAAGCTACATCATGTGTTTCGCGTGGATTTGAAGCCAACTCGTTTGCTCCGCCTGCATATGAAGCTACATCACTTACGTCGCAAGTATTTGAAGCTAAATAATTTGTTTCGCATGGATTTGAAGCTAAACCTTATACATTTGAAGCTACATCATGTGTTTCGCGTGGATTTGAAGCTAACTCGTTTATTTCGCCAGCATTTGAAGCTATATCACTTATATCGCAAGTATTTCAAGCTAAATCATTTGTTTCGCATGGAGTTGAAGCTAAACCTTATACATCGCATTGATTTGAAGCAACATCATGTGTGTCGCATGGATTTGAAGCTAATCTTTCTACGTCGCATTGATATTAAGCTACATCATGCGTTTCGCATGGATTTGAAGCTAACTCGATTGTTTGACGAGTATTTGAGGCTAAATCATTTGTTTCGCGTGGATTTGAAGCTAAACCTTCTACATCGCATTGATTTGAAGCACATCATGTGTATCGCATGAATTTGAAACTAATCTTTCTACATTGCATTGATTTGAAGCTACATCATGTGTTTCGCATGGATTTGAAGGTAACTCGTTTATTTCGCCAGCATTTGAAGCTATATCACTTATATCGCAAGTATTTGAAGCTAAATCATTTGTTTCGAATGGAGTTGAAGCTAAACCTTATACATCGCATTGATTTGAAGCAACATCATGTGTTTCGCATGGATTTGAATCTAACTCGATTATTTCGCCAGCATTTAAAACTATATCACTTATATCGCAAGTATTTGAAGCTAAATAATTTGTTTCGCATGGATTTGAAGCTTCATCATGTGTTTCCCATGGATATGAAGGTAACTGGTTTATTTCGACAGCATTTGAAACTAATTCACTTATATCGCAAGAACTTGAAGCTAATCATTTGTTTCGAGTGGATTTGAAGCTAAACCTTATACAACGCATTGATTTGAAGCAACATCATGTGTTTCGCATGGATTTGAAGCTAACTCGATTATTTTGCCAGCATTTTAAGCTATATTACTTATATCGCAAGTATTTGAAACTAAATCATTTGTTTCGCATGGACTTGAATAGCTAAATAATCTACATCGCATTGATTTGAAGCTTACATCATGTGTTTCGCATGGATTTGAAGCTAACTCGTTTATTTCGCCAGCATTTGAAGCTATATCACTTATATCGCAAGTATTTGAAGATAAATCATTTGTTTCGCATGGAGTAGAAGGTAAACCTTATACATCGCATTGATTTGAAGTAACATCATGTGTTTTCGCATGGATTTGAAGCTAATCTTTCAACATAGTATAGATTTGAAGCTACATCATGTGTTTCGCATGGATTTGATGCTAAACCTTATACATTTGAAGCTACATCATGTGTTTCGCGTGGATTTGAAGCTAACTCGATTATTTCGCCAGCATTTGAAGCTATATCACTTATATCGCAAGTATTTGAAGCCCTAAATCATTTGTTTCGCATGGATTTGAAGCCAAACCTTCTACATCGCATTGATTTGAAGCAACATCATGTGTTTCGCATGGATTGAAACCAATCTTTCTACATTGTATTGATTTGAAGCTACATCATGTGTTTCGCATGGGATTTGAAGCTAACTCGTTTATTTCGCCAGCATTTGAAGCTATATCACTTATATCGCAAGTATTTGAAGCTAAATCTTTTGTTTCGCATGGAGTTGAAGCTAAACCTTATACATCGCATTGATTTGAAGCAACATCATGTGTTTCGCATGGATTTGAAGCTAACTCGATTATTTCGCCAGCATTTAAGCTATATTACTTATATCGCAAGTATTTGAAGCTAAATCATTTGTTTCGCATGGAGTAGAAGGTAAACCTTATACATCGCATTGATTTGAAGTAACATCATGTGTTTCGCATGGATTTGAAGCTAATCTTTCTACATCGCATAGATTTGAAGCTACATCATGTGCTTCGCATGGATTTGATGCTAAACTTATACATTTGAAGCTACATCATGTGTTTTCGCGTGGATTTGAACCTAACTCGTTTATTTCGCCGCATTTGAAGCTATATCACTTATATCGCAAGTATTTGAAGCTAAATCATTTGTTTCTCATGGATTTGAAGCTAAACCTTATACATCGCATTGATTTGAAGCTACATCATGTGTTTCGCATGGATTTGAAGCCAACTCGTTTGCTTCGCCTGCATATGAAGCTACATCACTTACGTCGCAAGTATTTGAAGCTAAATAATTTGTTTCGCATGGATTTGAAGCTAAACCTTATACATTTGAAGCTACATCATGTGTTTCGCGTGGATTTGAAGCTAACTCGTTTATTCGCCAGCATTTGAAGCTGTATCACTTATATCGCAAGTATTGAAACTAAATCATTTGTTCCGCATGGATTTGAAGCTGAACCTTCTACATCGCATTGATTGAAGCTACATCATATGTTTCGAATGGATTTGAAGCTAACTCGATTATTTCAGCAGCATTTGAAACTATATCACTTATATCGCAAGTATTTGAAGCTAAATCATTTGTCTCGCGTGGATTGGAAACTGAACCATCAACATCGTATAGATTTGAAGCTACATCATGTGTTTCGCATGGATTTGATGCTAACTCGTCTATTTCGCCAGCATTTGAAGCTATATCACTTATATCGCAAGTATTTGAATCTAAATCATTTGTCCGGATGGATTTGAAGCTGAACCTTCTACATCGCATTGATTTGAAGCTACATCATGTGTTTCGCATGGATTTGAAGCTATCTCGTTAATTGCGCCAGCATTTGAAGCTATGTCACTTATATCGCAAGTATTTGAAGCTAAATCATTTGTTTCGTTGGATTTGAAGCTAAACCTCGTACATCGCATTGATTTCAAGCTACATAATGTGTTTCGCATGGATTTGAAGGTAACTCATTTTTTTCGCCAACATTTGAAGCTATATCACTTATATCGCAAGTATTTCAAGCTAAATCATTTGTTTCGCATGGAGTTGAAGCTAAACCTTATACAACGCATTGATTTGAAGCAACATCGTGTGTTTCGCATGGATTTGAAGCTAATCTTTCTACATCGCATTGATTTGAAGCTACATCATGTGTTTCGCATGGATTTGAAGCTAACTCGATTATTTCGCCAGCATTTGAAGCTATATCACTTATATCGCAAGTATTTGAAGCTAAATCATTTGTTTCGCATGGACTTGAATAGCTAAATAATCTACATCGCATTGATTTGAAGCTACATCATGTGTTTCGCATGGATTTGAAGCTAACTCGTTTATTTCGCCAGCATTTGAAGCTATATCACTTATATCGCAAGTATTTGAAGCTAAATCATTTGTTTCGCATGGAGTAGAAGGTAAACCTTATACATAGTATAGATTTGAAGCTACATCATGTGTTTCGCATGGATTTGATGCTAACCTTATACATTTGAAGCTACATCATGTGTTTCGCGTGGATTTGAAGCTAACTCGATATTTCGCCAGCATTTGAAGCTATATCACTTATATCGCAAGTATTTGAAGCTAAATCATTTGTTTCGCATGGATTTGAAGCCAAACCTTCTACATCGCATTGATTTGAAGCAACATCATGTGTTTCGCATGGATTTGAAACCAATCTTTCTACATTGTATGATTGAAGCTACATCATGTGTTTCGCATGGATTTGAAGCTAACTCGTTTATTTCGCCAGCATTTGAAGCTATATCACTTATATCGCAAGTATTGAAGCTAAATCTTTTGTTTCGCATGGAGTTGAGCTAAACCTTATACATCGCATTGATTGAAGCAACATCATGTGTTTCGCATGGATTTGAAGCTAACTCGATTATTTCGCCAGCATTTAAAGCTATATTACTTATATCGCAAGTATTTGAAGCTAAATCATTTGTTTCGCATGGAGTAGAAGGTAAACCTTATACATCGCATTGATTTGAAGTAACATCATGTTGTTTCGCATGGATTTGAAGCTAATCTTTCTACATCGCATAGATTTGAAGCTACATCATGTGCTTCGCATGGATTTGATGCTAAACCTTATACATTTGAAGCTACATCATGTGTTTCGCGTGGATTTGAACCTAACTCGTTTATTTCGCCCGCATTTGAAGCTATTGTCACTTATATCGCAAGTATTTGAAGCTAAATCATTTGTTTCGTTGGATTTGAAGCTAAACCTCATACATCGCATTGATTTGAAGCTACATCATGTGTTTCGCATGGATTTGAAGCCAACTCGTTTGCTTCGCCTGCATATGAAGCTACATCACTTACGTCGCAAGTATTTGAAGCTAAATAATTTGTTTCGCATGGATTTGAAGCTAAACCTTATACATTTGAAGCTACATCATGTGTTTCGCGTGGATTTGAAGCTAACTCGTTTATTTCGCCAGCATTTGAAGCTGTATCACTTATATCGCAAGTATTTGAAACTAAATCATTTGTTCCGCATGGATTTGAAGCTGAACCTTCTACATCGCATTGATTTGAAGCTACATCATATGTTTCGAATGGATTTGAAGCTAACTCGATTATTTCAGCAGCATTTGAAACTATATCACTTATATCGCAAGTATTTGAAGCTAAATCATTTGTCTCGCGTGGATTGGAAACTGAACCATCAACATCGTATAGATTTGAAGCTACATCATGTGTTTCGCATGGATTTGATGCTAACTCGTCTATTTCGCCAGCATTTGAAGCTATATCACTTATATCGCAAGTATTTGAATCTAAATCATTTGTCCCGGATGGATTTGAAGCTGAACCTTCTACATCGCATTGATTTGAAGCTACATCATGTGTTTCGCATGGATTTGAAGCTATCTCGTTAATTGCGCCAGCATTTGAAGCTATGTCACTTATATCGCAAGTATTTGAAGCTAAATCATTTGTTTCGTTGGATTTGAAGCTAAACCTCGTACATCGCATTGATTTCAAGCTACATAATGTGTTTCGCATGGATTTGAAGGTAACTCATTTTTTTTCGCCAACATTTGAAGCTATATCACTTATATCGCAAGTATTTCAAGCTAAATCATTTGTTTCGCATGGAGTTGAAGCTAAACCTTATACAACGCATTGATTGAAGCAACATCGTGTGTTTCGCATGGATTTGAAGCTAATCTTTCTACATCGCATTGATTTGAAGCTACATCATGTGTTTCGCATGGATTTGAAGCTAACTCGATTATTTCGCCAGCATTTGAAGCTATATCACTTATATCGCAAGTATTTGAAGCTAAATCATTTGTTTCGCATGGAGTTGAAACTAAACCTTATACATCGCATTGATTTGAAGCAACATCATGTGTTTCGCATGGATTTGAAACTAATCTTTCTACATTGTATTGATTTGAAGCTACATCATGTGTTTCGCATGGATTTGAAGGTAACTCGTTTATTTCGCCAGCATTTGAAGCTATATCACTTATATCGCAAGTATTTGAAGCTAAATCTTTTGTTTCGCATGGAGTTGAAGCTAAACCTTATACATCGCATTGATTTGAAGCAACATCATGTGTTTCGCATGGATTTGAAGCTAACTGGATTATTTCGCCAGCATTTGAAACGATATCACTTATATCGCAAGTATTTGAAGCTAAATCAT